>NC_073313.1:184457556-184632556 GCF_027595985.1 Sorex araneus
CTGATTTCAAATGAAAGAACAGCTGATACCTGTGTGCATATGGTATGTGCAGATATGAAAGTTGTGCTAATAAAAGGGAATCATTTTTATCAATTATTGTATTCTTTATTCATATAATAGTTTAATGTAATTGTATTATGTACAGTTTGAAGAAATCTTCACAATTTTAGTGCTGTGTAAGTTAAAATTTGTTTTGTTTTGGTCATTATTGTTGTTTCTATGACTACTTTCTAAGAGATAGAAAGATAATATCATCCCCTTTCTTAATAGTAAATTATGGCATAAAATAAGTTAAGAATCCTGTTTCTGCCTATAAAATTTAAAGTAATCTACTTTTATGTTCACAGCAAAGCATTAACATATACTTTTCCTACGTGTTAAGGTATTTAGAGACTTTAGAAAAAAAGTGATAAAAATGGAAATTAAGACAAGTACAGAATGGGGCATATTAAAACATTTTTGAAACAATACAATCAAGGTGATTACTAGTTATATGAAAATACAAAGATACATAAGACTAACAGAAGATTGGTTTAGAAGTATCTTATTTTAAGTCTTCATATACTGGTTTTATTTCACATTTAAATATTACAAAGAATTCTTTTAGTCAATGTAACTAAAGAAAAGAAAAACAACCTTCCATAACTCAAACAAAATGGCCAGGCATTTGGGTCACTAAAATTATCCTGCCCGGATGGTGCAAAGACCATCCTGTAAGAACTCGCAAATTTGAGACTAATGTCACTAGGAAGCCTTATTACAAGGGTCTGGTATCCATTGCAGATATAGAAAGGAAAATTAAGTTGCTGAAAAGAAATTTGGGTAAAACCTGAAAGGATGGAAAGGAGGAAATGATTTAAAAATAAAAGTGCTATAGAATGACAATATTTGATGGTTATTAAGATATGAGAGGATAATAGAGAGAAGAATAGTGACATAATTTTCATAGCTACAGAGAGACATTTCTGATTCCCCCAATGATATCTACTTGGCAGGACAAAAGGAGGAAAAATAATTGCAGGTCTTC
This sequence comes from Sorex araneus, assembly GCF_027595985.1. Lineage (NCBI taxonomy): Eukaryota > Metazoa > Chordata > Mammalia > Eulipotyphla > Soricidae > Sorex > Sorex araneus. The sequence continues at coordinate 184,458,584 of NC_073313.1, forward strand.
TTACGCATAAATTTCAGGAAGCCTATATTGAAGTCAGTTTCCTTTTTAGTTGGGAATCTCATTTGAGTTGATCAGCTTCATAACTATGGCTTGGTCTATGCCAAGGCTTTAACTGTGAATGGAAAGTTTACTTATTGAATTGGAAGTTAGTCTCCTAAAGTGCACAAACTATTGATGTACAGCTGAAGAGGAATATTCTTATGACAAAATACCAGGAAATGAAATTTTTATGCAGAACTGGAGAAATATTAGCATATAAAGGCATTGAGAAATAAGACTTGATTGTTTTAGTAAGTGGTCCGGTAAAATACATAGAGACAGTATGAAATGCAATCACCTTCCCTTGCATTCAAGTGTTAGAATACTCAGATATTCCTTGACTATAGGGTTAGGAATGTTTTCAATACACAAAAATTTTAGAAAGAAAAGGAAGGTTTAAATAATTTGAGAACTGTAGCATAATTTCAAACAATGGATTTTTAATTAAATTAAGTTTTAATTTAAGCTATAAAAAAACATATTGGGAGCAAGATGCTAAATCAAAAATATCTTCCAATTGGGGAAATCAGAAGTTCACTGATTCTTTGTTGGTCACTTGTTTGTGTTGATAAATTGATTGCTTATGCCTGAGGTGAAAGAATTTTGAAGATAGTTTGTGAAGATGTGGATGTTTTTGAAAACAGGGAAGTCTCAGACAGTGAGTTTCAGAAGTGATGTAATCCATATTCATTGGTAATGCTCTAAACAGAAACTGTAAAATACAATAAATTAAAAATTCAATCTGTAAATTCTCAAGCATCCAATTAAATTGTTTCTCCTCTACTATTGAATTACTAACAAAATAATTCATATTTCCTGAACCCTAGTGATGTTTTATGATCCATTTGTAATATGCTTTACTTATGTATGTTCACAATATGAATTCATATTTCTATTTTTGCAATGGTTCACTTATTTTATACCCAGACAGAGCAAAAGACCGAGACCTTTTTATAGATATTCCCATTGTCAATCATTATATTTATGTTGAAATATGAATATTTAACACAATAAAGTGTATTAGTCTGAGAGTTGGAGAATCAATTCGAAGCTTTCCCTTTGGGATGAGTTCCTCAGGGCAATCTTTTTACCTCAGCAGCTCTCACAGTCCCAAATTTTGAAGAAGAAATAATTGTTTAATATTCCTCTGGCTCTGTAACCGATAGTCTAAAGTATGACTTAAAATAACATTCTGTTTCAGGGATAGTACCATTGACCATGCTGTTCTAATAACTTCTATGTTGGAATAGATAGTCTAAAATCTCTAAAGTCATTTCAATTTAAATACCCAAATTATTCTCCACTGTTCACTGAACTTTGGGTCATAAGAGAGAAGATTTCACTAGGCATAATTTCCTCTGAGGTAAAAATGGAGTTCCAACAGCTCAAATATCAAAATTTTAAAGCAGTGAAAGAGAGTGAAGATGCTGTACTCATATGTTAAGGATGTGCCCTATACATGTATATAACTCTGAAGCTGTGTGCAAAATAGAAGCAATTTCAGGTTTGTATAAGGCCTGGCTTTACATCTACTGCACTACACAATCTCTAGTTATATTACTCTGAGCATGCTGTTTAATTATTTTTCACATTCAGTATTCAAACTCTTAAAAGTTACTGAGAGAAATAAATGCAGATAAAATATCAAATATGCCTCCTGGAACATAAAATATCAATAAATGGTAGCTTATATTGTTCTAGCTCTCCTTTCATTTAAATCACTTGCATGAATTTGTTAATAATAGTTATACCCAAATTTTATGCTTTACATACTAATAATCACTAACTCACTATATATTACAGTATATATGAATGTGCAGTAATCTAGAAGTTGAGATTGTTGCTCTATTTTATCAACAGTAGAGGTTCCATAGACTTAATACTTTATAAATCAAGTAAATAACTCTTGAATATTTTGCATAAAAGAAATTAAAGTAATCAGCTCAGGAGTATGCATCGTTCATATTTCTACTTATAATATGTGCAAAGTAATCAGACATCCATATTGTTTTCTTCCTTTAACAACATAGATTTGAGATCATTGTATAAATAAAAATAATCTTCATGAAAAGACCATTAAACCTTAAAAATTAATGACAATAATAATACCTTGCCTTTTAATAGAGTTATAAACTTTCAGATACATTTTCAGACACATTCTTTCACGAGGTAATGAGAATGCAAACCATAAAGTCATAAAAAACAAGATAAAATCATGAAAGCTTTTCTGTTTTTATATACATAAATTGCAACATAGGTATTTCCCAGTTTCTTTCATTTGCAGCACCCTTCTCTATACTGTTTTGGAAGTGGGATAATATTTTTGAAACAACTGATTATGGAGTTGGATAGGACTTGCTTGACCTTAAGAAAGCTATTGATATTATGCCACTATAGTTTCCCACTTATTAGTGGAATATACCTATTCCTTTGATGTTAAAACAACAGGTAAATTATATATCTATGTAAACATACTAATCTATTACTTAAATATTGATTGAATGGTAATTTATTTTAATTTTAATCTTCCACCCTTTATTGGGCTGGAGCAATAGCACAGCGGGTAGGGCATTTGCCTTGCATGCAGCCGACCCAGGTTTGATTCCTCCATCCCTCTCGGAGAGCCTGTCAAGCTACAGAGAGTATCCTGCCTGCATGGCAGAGCCTGGCAAGCTACCTGTGGCATTTTCAATGTGCCAAAAAAGTAACAACAAGTCTCACAATGGAGACATTACTGGTGCCAGCTAGAGCAAATCAATGAACAACAGGACGACAGTGGGACAGTGCTACAGTGCTACCCTCTATCAAATTGAAGATGCAGAATGTAGTGTGCTGAAGTGGAGGCACTTAGAGTTCTGTAAGGCATCTGAACAAGACACAATACTTTCTACCAGAACATCATGGGCATATCTAATTCTTGGCTGTAATGGGACAGTACTTTAAGTATGGAATTGTAGGTTTTAGGCACCATAAATTTACAAAAGTTTCTCTCTAATTCCTTCAATTTATCCCAACACCGTCACTGTTATCCCATTGCTCATCAATTTGCTCGAGCAGGCACCAGTAACATCTCCGTTGTAAGACCTCTTGTTTTCTGCTTTTGGCATATCAAATAAGCCACGGGCAGCTTGCCAGGCTCTCCTGTGCAGGCGAGATACTCTCAGTAGCTTGCCAGGCTCTCTGAAGGATTCCAGGCGGAGGAATCAAACCCAGGTCAGTAGCATGCAAGGCAAATGCCCTACTCGCTGTGCTATTGCTCCAGCCCCTATTAAACTAATATCCCAACACGTGTACCTAAAATTCCTTACTTAAAGTGCTGAGACAAATTAGTTTCTAATTAGAAGATTATTGTTAGTTTTGACAATATTTATGGTTTTATTTGCATGGGGTTGTCGCACCAGGTTGTTCTCAGGGCTCATGGCTGCACTCATGACCCACATAACGTGCTGGGTCACCTACAAACAAGGTTGCCTAGAGCTCTGGCTCCAGTTTTCACAATACTGTTTTTTAGCTTTTGAATTTGGTCTTCATTTACTGGATCATAAGACTTGACACAAATTTTTGTTCATGTCTCTGATTTGTTAAAATAAAATAAAATAAAATACTCTTGGGGCTGAAGACAGTACAGTAGTAGGGCATTTGCTTGCATGCAGCCAAACCAGGTTTAATTCCCAACATCCCATAAATTCCTCTGAGCACTACCAGAAGTGATTCCTGAGTAGAGAGCCAAGCGTGAGTGACTCCTGAGAACAGAGCCAAGTGTAACCTCTGAGCATTACCGGATGTGGCCAAAAAGAAAAGTAAAGAAAAAATTACTAAACAGGGAAAAATCCAAGACAAGGAGTGTACACAATTGTAGAGCATTTGTCTTGCATGTCTAAGGCCTTGGATTTAATCCCCAGCACTTCCACATGGCCAACTCAGATTCTATGCACTGCATATGGTTCCCTGAGTTCTATGAAGAGAGATTCATGAGCAGAGTCAAGAGTAAGCTCTTGCACATGGTCAACATGAGTTTGATCTCTGGCATCCTCATATGGTTCCCAGGTGCTGCCTGAAATGATACCTTATCAGCAATTTTGACAATTATTATAAAAAACTTTCTCCCAATGCTAGCTATGCATAGGAAAAATGATAAAAACTCAATCTCTTTGTTGTAGAGATAAGGATTAGGAGGTCTGCCCCACAACTTGGAAACTGGCCTCACATGCTAGGGGAAAAGGCAGCTCAGATAGAGAAGGGAACACCAAGTAGTGGATGTTGGGAGGACCCATTCGGGTTGGAAGATGAAAGCTGAAAGTAGACTATAGACCGAACATGATGGCCACTCAATACCTCTATTGCAAACTACAACACCCAGAAAGAAAGAGAACAAAGGGGAATGCCCTGCCACAGAGCCAGGATGGGGTGGTGGGGGATGGGGTGGGGTGGTGAGAGGAATACTGGGATCATTGGTGGAGAAGAATGGGCACTGGTGGAGGGATGGGTAAATGATCACTGTATGAGTAAAATGCAAACACAAAAGTTCATAAGTTTGTAACTGTACATCACAGTGATTCTCTAATAAAAAATAAAAAAAAATGTCAATCTCTTCTCAGTATAAAATATGACACAGAGAACAAAAAGTCACACCTTCGGTTTCTAGAGTAGCAGTTGTAGTGTGGCCCTTACTGGAGGTAAGTCTGCTTCTGAAAAGCATTATATTATTTATAATCTGCAGAGTGATATTATGATGTCAGTGAACAAAGATTGAAATTGAGAAAGAAATATACCTTCTTATGGAGCAAAATATTTTTAGGGTGTGGAACATTACCCTATGGATCAAGAATTGGGACAAAAAGGAGGGATCAGAGAGAAACTTTTGTAAACCTGTGGTGCCTCAAACCTACAATTCCATACTTAAAGTAAGTGTAACAAAGTGAAAGGAACTGTGAGATATAAAGTGGGTAAGGAATAGCAGTAGGCACCATATCTGTGGCCTCCTACAACTTTGCTAATTAACTACAATAAGGCCCATTGGAACCCACTCTCTGGACTAAGAAAGAGACCAGGAAGAAAGATTCTCGGGAAAAACTATTTGTGCAACAGAAAATGGAATAAATGCCCAAAGTATATAAGGAGCTACAAAATTCAACAATAACAAAGAAGCCATTTCATTCTAAAAATAGCAAGAAGAGCTGGAGATATTTTAACAAGTATGAGGCATTATTAGATCAAATAAGCTATAATATTATTTTCAATATTAAATATGAAACTCAAAAATGATATCTTTCTCTCATATATATGTATATATACACATATATGTATATGTATATATGTATATATAATATATAATTATATATGTATATATAATATGTGTGTGTATATATATATATATATATGGCTGGAGCTATAGAACAATGGGTAAGGCATTTCCCTTGCATGCAGCTGACCTGGGTTCGATTCCTCTGACCATCTTGGAGAGCTTGGCAAGCTACAGAAAGTATCTCGCCTGCATGGCAGAGCCTGACAAGCTACCCATGGCATATTCAATATGCCAAAAGCAGTAAAAACATGTCTCACAATGGAGATGTTATTGGTGCCTGCTAGAGCAAATAGATGAGCAATGGGATGACAGTGACAGTGATACAGTGATATATATATATATATATATATATATATATATAGTCAGGAACAAAAATGTGATGGTAGAGTTGCAAAGTAAAAGTCAATATCCTGCATTTACACTGTGTGGTAAATTGGTGTCGAACTGATCCAGCATCTGTGGAAAACATAATGAAGATTTAGCAAAGAATCCAAAATGAAATATAGAACATGAACAGAAATATAATTCCTAGGTATCTAATTGAAGAACATAAAAATAGCAACTAAAATATCTATCTATACACTTATAGACCAATGTTGTTTGCAGCAATATTTATAATAGCCAAGTTATTAAAATAAAAAGCACCGAGTGACAGATGACTGGATTAAGAAAAAAATGTGGTATAGATACAGAATGGACTATAACTTAATTGTAAGAAAGTTGGACTCCTGTCCTTTGTCACAGGATAAGTAGAACCAGAAAGAACCAAAAGTTTAAGGAGAAAGACTAATACCACATAATTTTAAAAACAGAGTTCATTATTTTCAAAAATGTATTGAAACATAGAACTAAATTTATCAGGGAAAAAGTCAGAGAGTGATGGAAGGAGATATGTTGTCCTCCTCCATAAAGAACTGTAGTAAAAGGTTATTATTACCTTAATAGTGGGTGTAGTATAGTAATGTGCACTTGAAAGGAGACTGAAATTAGACTATGAGTGTCTGAATATATATACAATTCTGTAACTAATAGGGTCTCAATAATCATAATAAAATAAAAAACATAATTAAATGATTCTCTCAGGAACAGAGAGATAGAACAACAGATTAGGGGCTTGCCTTGCATGCAGTCAACCCCAGTTTGATCCATGGCACCTGTGTATGATCCCCTAAATACTACGAGGAGTGGTTCTTGAGCACAGAGTCAGGAATTAGCTCTAAGCACCACTGGAACTACAAAATTCAATAATAATAAAGAAACACACAAATGCTAGTCTCTCTAATCATGTCAAGAAATCGGTAGTCATTTTTAAAGTTTTTTTTTGGTTCAGACCCAACAGTATTAAAGAGACATACCTGGCTGACCTCAAGGGAATGATATGGTGTCAGAGATTTAAGTGGGGTTTCCAGTCATAACCACACAAAAGGCAAGTATCTTAACCTCTGTGTAATTACTGATCTTCAGCTTAGTTAGTAAGTAAAAAACAGGGAAGTGTATATATAAGAAAATAAATTGAACAAAATATACTGGTCTGGGTATTGTGACATCATTTATAGTAATAACTTGAAATAAAATTAAATTCTTACAAAATAAATCCTTTAAAATGCATTATAATGTATCTGGTGGATGGATGGATTATTAAGGATGATCTCACAAGGCAGTGTTATTGATGATGTTTTCATACCTCTATGAATCATAATGCAAAAAAAGGTTAAGATTGGTCATGTTCATTATTAATATTAATACAAACATGTATGGAACTTACTCTTTTATGGTTACATACATTGAAACACACTAAAAATTATTCAGATATAGTAACATAAGTTTTAGATTGTTTGTAAATAGTGCTTTTTAATTTAAATTTAATTTTTTTTCTAGAACAAGATTTTCTTTTATAAACAAAATAGAGTTATCATGGGATACATTAGGAATAACATAAAAATTTAATATTGATCATATGAATATGATCAATAATTCTATAACATGAGGAAAGTATGGATATATAACAATAAAGTCTTTCTAATTTCTTTCTCTAATTTATTTTATTTAATTGCTTTAGCTTAGAGTTATTGTCTTGTAATTATTAGATACTTATTTCAAATTCTGTAGTTCTCCTCTTTTTTTCATTATAAGGAAAAATTAGTTTGTGTCTAGTTTCCATGGATATAGTTATACTACATTTATGACACTTGTTTACACAAAAATATTTTTATGAACATATTTGTAACTGGATTGTAAATTTCATGAGATTTGCATTTGAACAAATTTGCCTCTCACATAGTGTCAAAACTAAATATATGTTGTGTATAATAGATATTCAACATATTTATGGCAATGAATGGACATTTTTCTACATTTCCTCCTTCATTTTCAAACAAGGGGTTTGAAATGGGTTTTCAATTTGAGTATGCCTGTTCTTCTCACTAAAGCTTCCTCCTTTATCTCTGAGAGTCATTTTCAGATGTTTTATTAGGTTTTAGAGCACGTTTATCTTCAATGGGTTTATCCCCAATATGGATGCACTTCTATTTTGTATGGTTTAAAGCCTGTAATTTTGTAACCCCACCCATTCCATTACTGGACTGCAAAAGCTATTAGTTTATTTTTATCTCTAATAGGTGAACTGCCCTCGTTTTCTCAATGACTCAGTCATAGATTCCAGCTTTGCCTCATGGAGCTAGAAGGAAGTTAAATGAATCTACATCTATATGACAGTTTCACATTAGAATAAAGTCACTTGGGTCCTCTCCTGAGACTCATTTAATTTGCTCAGGAATATTTTTTGTGAGAAAAATTTTGTTTTTTATCATTATACATTCTGGGAAATCAGTTTACAAAAATCTGCAGGATTACCAAACATTATTCCTCTATTCTTGGTAAAGGTATCTTTCTTCCTCTTTTCATATGTCTGCCAGACTTCCTAGGGAAAAAAACATGGAAAACCTCTTTGTATGCTTTTATCTTCTCTTTTAATCATCACTCAATAAAAAAAAGAAAGACATCCTAACCTGAGTGGGCAAACCTTGGCTGTTAGGTCACATTTTATTACTCCATTGAGGTACTTCATAGTAGGCATACACAGCAAAGGCTGACCTTCACATTGAATCCTTGTTTTCTGATTTTCTCCAGCTTCTTGGCTGTTCAAGATAATAAATCAATGGAAACCATCTGTGGAGAGTCCAGTTGAATATTTTCTTTCTGTTCCAGATTCTCAGCATGTTGAAACAAATGCCTGGTTATTTTGCTCACAGAAAATTTGTCTAGGAAATGGTTCCATCCATAGAACCCAATGAGATTTGAGGGAAAGAACCTTAAGAAGCCTAATATAATTTCTGAACCTAAGGGTGTGAGTTGTAAAAATGAAGTTTTTCTATCTTAAGTTTATTACACTGTGGTAATCATGTTCTGAACCAACTACTGAGGGAAATACTGTGTTGTGTGTGTTATATATATTTTTTTCAATTTTCACATGGTTATTGTGCTTGTGTGTATACCTCTGTTGTGTATACTTTAAAATATATTTTCTTTCTTGTGAAAAGAAGCAGTAAGTGGTAGTACATATAAAGGAAGCAGTGAATGGTAGTGTGTATATTACTTCCTGTACATAATCTTAACATTAACCTTTGAATGTGGGTTTCCACCTTCCATAAAGGTATCACTATTTCAATGTATCACTGCCATCCCATTGCTCATCGATTTGCTCGAGGGGGCACCAGTAACGTCTTCATTGTGAGACTTGTTGTTACTATTTTTGGCATATAGAATACACCACGTGTAGCTTTCCAGGCTCTGGGTGTGGGAGAGATACTCTTGGTAGCTTGCTGGGCTCTCCAAGAGAGACAAAGAAATCGAACCTGGGTCGGCCAAGTGCAAGGCAAATGCCCTACCCGCTGTGCTATTGCTCCAGCCATAAAGGTACCTTTGCTAATTCATCTAAGGAAAAATATTAGGTGGGCAGAGAGATAGCTGAATCTGCTGAACACATGCTTTACATAAGGGAGACCAAAATTGTATCCTCAGGAGTATTTATGGTCCCTGTTGCCTATCTGGGAACAACTCCTAAGCACTTCTGCCCCTGAGCACACCATGTGTGGACCCAAAACAAAAAAATAAAAATATAAGAGAAAACACTAAATTGCCTTTTGGACACCTTTTAAGTTTGAAATAATACAGAGAAAAGTAAACCCTCATGGATAATACAGACCTTCTTCATCTTTTTTTTTTTTTTCAGAACACTGGCGCTTTGCTCTCTGGAATGTTCCTATGTACACCCCAGCAGTAATACCCTAGTACTGATGACTGAAGGTAAAATTTTACCTAAGTTAAATGGGAGAGAATAAAAGAGGAGTGAAATCTTACTTACATTTGTGAATGGATACCTCTCAGTGTTTGTCAGGTTATATTAGGCTGATTCCTTTGCCTGTGTCTTTCTCTAAACTATGTTTCCATGATTTATTCAACATATATTATTTTGAGCATGCCTTCTGTGCTAAAGGAGCTTTGTCATCTGATGTTTATGGATGCCTGGAAGACGTGCACTTTATAGGGGTGAGAGGTGAGAAGACCCATGCTGGGGCCGATCACTTTAAATTGAATATTGAAAGATCAGCTCAGGAAGAGTGATTCTAGGAGAAGGGGCAAGAATCCTTTATAGACTGCAAAATGAAGCCTCAACAGTGCAAAGTTTTTCTGATGAAAGCACAGACAGGCTCAGGAAACTGGGATCAGTCCATGAAGAGAGGCTTCCTCTGGATTTTTGTCTTTGTGTCTAATAAATGACTCCAAGTAGCATTCCCTCTCCTCTCTTCACATTGTCTCTCCTCTCCTTGTCTCCCTTAACATCTCTTCATCTCTGTGCTCTCATATCCAAATGAAAATATAAACAAAAAATAGACATTCTAAGATATCTCTTAAATATTATATACCTATGTATATAATGTCTACATATTATGTATAAGTAAAGTTTTCTGAAGGCAACAGAAAAATATTATTGTTCAAGTCTCATTTTACCTTTAGTTCTTGTGCCTGTGTTTGCTTAATTACTTAAAATAGATGTATCACTGTCACTGTATCACTATCATTCAATTTTTCATCGATTTGCTCAAGCGAGCACCAGTAATGTCTCCATTCGTTCTAGCCCTGAGATTTAAGCAGCCTCTATTTACTTGTCCTTCCCAATGGTGCCGCATCGGAGGCTCTTTCAGGGTCAGGGGAATAAGACACATCATTGTTACTGTTTTTGGCATATCAAATACACCACGGGGAGCTTACCAGGCTCTGCCATGTGGGCAGGATACTTTCAGTAGCTTGCCAGGTTCTCTGAGAGGGAGAACTAGATAAAAAAGATCGCTTCCAGGAGCTTTATTTTATAATCTCTGGATTTTGGCCGTTGATGGGGTTACATGGCACTGGGGGGCAGTTTGTGGGTGTGACTGCCTAGCTGCTAGAAAATGGGGAATCTGGGTAGAGGAGGCCTAGTCCCACTTTGAGCAGGCTTGGATGCATATTGCTTAATTGTTGATTTCTCCCAGTGAATAAATGGGAGAAGTTAGGACAAAATACTACAGATTATCTTTTCATCAACTGAAGTTATTATTAACACAAGTCATTGTTTATTGATTATTTGGAGGATCTATTTCCATTTTAAATAAATCAAGATGCACTTGATCTGTCTTCTTGGTGTGATGCTCTGTTCCTGCATGCTGCTAACTATGCCTTGATCTCACAGGCACTTACAAAATTCTAGAAAAAACTGTAGGATGGATCAAGGTGAAGCAGGAAACAGATCAGAGAGAAGTATTATAGAGAATGAATAATTGAAAAGCACTTGTGTGTTTATTATTGAGTTTATTATTGAGTTAAGCCATTGTTTGGCTTATGTAAGATAATCAAAATTAGACCAAAATTGGATAGAAACCTAATATCTTCTTAATCCTGGACTAAACAAAGACACACATAAGTTTAATAAAAAGAATCTAAAAAATCTAAATGTTGGAGAGAGGCTACTTCTATAAAATAATTGAACAGTTCAACATCTGAATTATAAAACTGTTCGGAATATTTGAAAGGCAGGTAATTGAAACTGATCAAATATATCTTGTTCATAAAATGATTATTTCATAGGAGAAGTTCTAAAAGCTGATGGAACATATATATATATACGCACATGCATATATATGTATATATATGTATATACATATACATATATATCACTGTATCACTGTCATCACTGTCATCCCCTTTTTCATCTATTTACTTGAGCGGGCACAGTAATGTCTCCATTCATCCCAGCCCTGAGATTTTAGCAGCTTCTCCTTACTCATTTTTCCCAATGATTGGAGGATCTTTTCAGGGTCAGGGGAATGAGACCTGTTATTGTTACTGTATTTGGCATTTGAATACACCACAGGGAGCTTGCCAAGCTCTGCCACGATACAGACAAGTACACACACAAATATATATATATATATAATATATAATCTGTAATAATATATCTGCAATAATATATATATAATCTGTAAATCTGTAGTATTACTGATTTTTAATGAACTTTTATTTATTTATTTATTTTTACTTTCACTTTACTTTGATAAATGTTCAATATTTCAACAAAACACTCACTATTATTGATTTGGAGTTTCTCCCCCCTAAAGTCGACCTGCTGAAAAGAAAGCATTTCTTAATTTGTTTTCCATTGCTGAGAATGAAGAGATATGAGGTCGAGAGGCCGCACTAGCAGCCGCACGGGCTTAGATTTCTGTATTTTAGTAACTAAGTCCAGAGAAATATCTGCCAGAAATTGCATCATTGTAAGCTTGTACCTCTCAGATACTTTATATTCCACATATGAGTGCAATCTTTCTATGTTTGTCTTTTTCTTTCTGACTCATTTAATGAACTTTTTAAAAGTCCCATTACTCTATGTAACAACAAAATTATTCTTATGGGAAAAATGTTAGTATAAAGTAAATGAATATTGGCTAGAGAAAGCAGGAGATTGGATTGAACTTTAATTCTTTGTATATGATATAAGTGATCAAACTAATCATATATGCAAGGCAAGTACTCTACTCTTTGCTGTATTTCCAGGGGAAAAATTTTTAATGGACTGTTCAATGGAATGACTATGGTTAGTACTTGTGTAAGTGCTTGTGTAACTTAAGGTCACTAACAACCCTTTGTAAAATAGAAAGCATGACACAAAATTTTTGTGCATATAATTAACTAGGTAATAGATGCAAAGTACAAGGTAAATTTTACTTAATGTTTTAAGTTTTAATGTTTTACTTAATGTTTTACTTAATGTAGTTATTAGTTATGGTACTTCTGTTTCTTTATATATTTATCTAAATGGACTGAGAGAAACTAATTTTTTGTAGAAGGTGAGAGAACTAGAGTCAATTCCTCTGACCCATAATCACATTCTGTTTCTTTGAAATCCCATGAAACTTTAAGTATTCTATAAAAAAAATTGCTCTTAAGATGGGCTCAGTAATCCTCATAGATGGTTTTCTTCATTAAGTTGTAAAATATCATGAAGATGCAAGACAGAACTACTTTCACCAACCATGGAATGATTTGAGATGTCCAGGAAAGGCTCATCTTTATAAAACCTTTTCAACCTTAACCCCTAGGTATGACTGAAATCTCAGCAACAATAATTCAACTCTGACTTTAGCATTGTATTTCCCCTTGTTTTTAGTCTTTATCTCTTCAAAGTTATTTTTAGCTATGTAACAGAATTCTTGGTCATTTAATCAACACTTTAAGACAAAGATTTCTTTTTAATTTTTATTTTTTTAAATTGTTTTATTATTTTTTTAGTGAGTCACAGTGAGGGTACAGTTACAGATTCACACCTTTTCCTGCTTGTTTTTCCCTCATGCAATGTTCGAGAGCCCATACCTCCACCAGTGTCCATTCTCCACCACCAATGAACCCAGTATCTCTCCCACCCTCCAATCCCATGCCCCCCACCCCACCCTGCCTCTGTGGCAGGTCATTTCAATTTTTCTCTCTCTTTCCTTTTGGATGTTGTGGTTTGCAACAGGGGCATTGAGTGACCATCGTGTTCAGTCTCTAGTCGACTTTCAGCACGCATCTCCCTCCCCGCGCAGAATCTCCAATCACATTTTACTTGGTGTTCCATTCTCTATCTGGGATGACTTTCCACCAACATGTGGGGCCCGCTTCCAAGCTATGGAGCCAACCTCCTGGCATTATATACTACTATTCTTGGATGTAAGTCTCCTACTCTGTTATTTTATATTCCACAGATGAGTGCAATCTTTCCATACCTGTCCCTCTCTTTCTGGCTCATTTCACTTAGCATGATACTTTCCATGTTGATCCACTTATATGCAAAGTTCGTGACTTCATCTTTTCTAACAGCTGCATAGTATTCCATTGTATAGATGTACCAAAGTTTCTTTAACCAGTGATCTGTTCTTGGGCACTTGGGTTACAAGAAGAAAACATCCAACCCCATCAAAAAATGGGGCAAAGAAATGAACAGAAACTTTTCCAAGAAAGAGATATGAATGGCTAAAAGGTACATGAATAAATGCTCTGCATCACTAATCATCAGGGAGATGCAGACCAAAACTACCATGAGATATCACCTCACACCACAGAGAATGGCACACATCCAAAAGAGCAAAAGCAACTGCTGTTGGAGAGGATGTGGAGAGAAAGGGACCCTTCTACACTGCTGGTGGGAATGCCGATTGGTCCAGCCCCTTTGGAAAACAATATAGATGATTCTCAAAAAATTAGAAATTGAGCTTCCATTTGATCCAGCAATACCACTTCTGGGAATATATCCTGGAGAAACAAAAAAGTATAGTCGAAATGACTTCTGCACTTATATGTTCATCATGGCACTGTTTACAATAGCCAGAATCTGGAGACAAAGATTTTTAAATTTGTACAACTGACTCAGACATGGGATTTCTTCCATTCTTGTGATATGTTCATTGGTTTACATTGAAGTAAGTAAATAAAGCAGAACTACTTACTCTAGGTCCTAACGTAAGAAAAGCAAGCTTCCAATAAAAGAAACAAAATAAAAAAATGACCTCTCTCAACTTCTTTTTTTATCCTAGCTCTAGTTTAACAGTTTGGGGTTATTTCATCACCTGCTTCTCCTCTCTAGGACAGGCATGCCAGACAAATTGAATAACATATCTGGATTCAGAGTAAAATATGCAAGTGCTAGTAGGTGATCATAATTATTATTGGTCATAATGCCTAATGATTGATTTGGTAACAAATAATGACAAATTTTAGTGTCAGTACTAAATGTCATTAAGAGAATTTTAAATATGTGCATTAGATTTTGGGTTAAGACATTTATCCAAATATAACTTTTGTTCAGATAATGGTCATGTAGTTATGTGATATTGCAAGTGTCATTTACCCCTCATTTTCTTTATCTATAAAATATAAATGATCAAATCAGCCTCTTTTGTTATAATGAAAATTAAATTAAAGTTCCTTTTCCTTGTATTTTTTGGTTTGTTAGTTATGTGACCACACCTAGTAGTTTTGGGGAGGGAATAAGGGTTGACATTGGTGCCAGATGTTGGACGCAACCCTGAGTCTCACACATGCTGAAACTGTGCCCTGTCACTCCATTTCTTACTCTAGTTTGATCACTTTTGAAGACCCTAGCTGCTTTGCAAGTCGTACATTAGGCAGTACTTATGAGAAATATTTTATTGCCTAAGGAGAGTGGCTCGTAGATCTGTCTTTATGGTTAGAATGCAAGTTACTGTCTTAAGATTCTCAAAAAAGTTTTATGTACTTGGGGATACAAGCCAATAACAATATTTGCTTCCACAGCATTTTCTTACATTGAAATGACTATAAAACATTTAAAGCAGTAATATTTCATATTATAAAAACAAGATTGTGTGCATCTCTTGGAAGAACAGAAAGTCTAGGAAACTTGTGGCTTAGATAAGCCATTTTATTGTGTTGAAACTGCTCCTCAGGAAAGCATTGTTTCTGCTCCTGTACTGCCTCCAATCTCTTACTGATCTGTCTGATTAGTTTCTCAGTTCTGCCTAAGAAGTCTTCTGGAGCAACATCAGAAACTTAATAGTACAGAAAAGTGATTTACATACTGGTGGTACTTAAGCACTCTTAAAAATGTAATAACTGATACATGATTTGGAATCATTTCATATCTTCTACCCTCTGTCATGAGAATTTTGCTTTACAGTCAATAGTGACAACTAAGAAAGCATCCATCCCTCTGGTGTCCTCTTTTATCCAGAAGGAAGGGACGTATTGGTGTTAAGTTTGAGAGAGGTAATAAAGTCAGAAAGGTTAACTCCCTTTGAAACCTGGGTTATAAAAGATGAACCAATGTATCCTTTATATCTTCTCAAGAAGGTGGTTTTTGTGCCCTCTGAGGTAGATATGGGATTAGTTTGGTGTTTCATTGTTCTGACTATACCAAAAAAACAGATTTAAGATGCTCAGAGAATCCACAGCTGGGAGTGAGCAGTCCAGGCATTGGGAAATAGGATCAGGCAAGTTCAGAAATTCTTCAAAACCATATTCCCAGGCCCAGAGCTTGTCTGGCACAGAATGAAAGCATGCCAAGTATGTTTTCAGAATCCTGGAAACTTACCTGTATTTCAGGCCAGTGTAAAGTACTATCTCAGGAACAAAACAGAAGAATTAGATTATGAATATATTATTATGAATCAGAGGAAGTGGTGAGTCAGTGAGTCTGTAAATGGTCCATTACTTCAAAGTATGTCCTAAATGTAGTGATCTAAATGGGGATATAATAGTATTTCTATTACATTACTTTATATTATAATTATTCAAACTATGCCAGGAATTTCTGTTGTCTTTTGAATCAGAAAACCCGAAGTCTATTTGTGATGTAGACAAAACAATTTTGAGATTGCATACATGATTTCCTGAGTATTGGGCTTGGGAAAAGTCAAATGACAATAAAATGTCTTTTAGTTGACACTGTATCACTGTATCAATGTCACCCCATTGTTCATCGATTTGCTTGAACGGGCGCCAGTACCATCTCCATTTGTCCCTGTTGAATGCTAGTATAGCACAATAGCGTATTGGGGGCTCTTTCAGGGTCAGGGAAATGAGGATGGTCGTTGTTACTGTTTTTGGCATATCTGAGTATGCCACGGGTAGCTTACCAGGCTCAGCCATGACACAAGATAATTAAGGTGCTCTTGACAGAATGTGTGTTCAAACAAATAAATGGGAAACCGATTTTCAGTTTGCATAATTCTTCCACCCTCTAAGAGCAAAAGACTCAGCCTGACAAAAACTAAGAGAGGTTTGTAATTGGTGTCCATCAGGACTCTGAATTCCAATGGAGAAATATCTAGTGAGATGAGAATTTGGCATTTCAGGAATCAAGAAATTCAGAGCACATAAACTTTTCTTACCATCCTTGGTGAAGACTAAGAGGGACCCCTCTCATCTTCTCCTTCACTCCCTCACTCTTTCCCTTTCCCCTTCCTCTTTCCTTCCATGTGTCTATACACAAAACATAGATACAAATAATGCATTTTCTCTCCTTTACTTGGTACCAGTCATTTGTGTTTGGAAAACATTCTTCAAATAATGAAATTTTGAGTTGGAAGCAGTCATTCTATGGTAAGGATAAAGCTTATCTGAGCCACAAAGGTGGCTGCCTGTGTAGAGTTTAACAAATTTTACTGGCTAATAAATGAAGTAGAAATAACTTAATCTTTTTTAAGCATATATCTCATATCTTTGAAAATGTGGCTGACTATATTTAATACAATCAAGAAAGTGTCTTATAAATATATTAGTGAGACTTTATTTTTCAATGTGTTATATTTTATTTCAGTACAATATAGATCAGAACACAAATCAGGAAAAAAAAGTTCCAAAGTCTAAGGTGAAACATTTCTAGTATTTAATAATTTAGTGTGTTCAGAGACTGTATATTTGTATCACCCTCGCACAATTCCCAGGTAGATGTTGAGGCTTATTTTCTCCATCTTTCTCTAAGTTCTCTACCCCTTTTCTTGGGTATATATTTGGTCCTGCATTATAGATTTTGAACACTGGAATTGAGATATTATACCTTTTTGGTTTAAATCTTATTAAGATATTATTTTCACAGGAGCCCTTAAAAATAGATGCATCCAATTACTATAATTCTAATTTTTCAAATGCTAGTACTTTTTGACATGTTGTAGCTCTGTTTACCTGTTCCTGTAGGAGCCTCATGATTTACCCTAAAAGAGCAGCATGAAGCTGGAATTTTCAGTTTATCAAAGAAAATTGTATGCATTTTCCAAAAGCAAATTGCAGACCAAAGGCATCAATAGATGAATAGAAAACTATATGAAAGGCAACACTCTGCTGTGTTTGCCTACTTGTAACTTCAACCCTAATTGCCTTTTGAAACTCTACTTGGAAATCAAAAGAATTTAAAAAGTAACATTATTGGGTGTGTTTAAAATAGAATTCAAGTTCCTCAGCTCCAAACCAGAAGTTTACTATTCAATAACATAAGTTTGACAGAGACTTAGTTCACATTTTCTCAAGTATGCTTAAGTTAAAGTCAAAAAGGTCACAGACCCCAGACACTACAAAGTTTTTATTTCAAGAGTCACCCCATTTTCCAGACATCTTTAAACAGTCTCATATTTATACTGGGTTCTTCTATGCATACTTTTGTGGGGAGGTTGTGTGGGGTTTTGGGCTACACAGGGCAGGGCACACTCCTCTTTCTGTGCTCATGCATCACTTCTGGTGATGCACAAGGTATTATATGAAGAAGTGCTAGAGATCAAACCAGGGACAATTCGGTTCCAGGAAAGCACCATAACCTCTGTAGTCTCTCTCTGGGCCTTGAAGAAGGATGTCTTATTGCAACTCACCACATATGTCTGAGTGAACACTTTTATTTATAAAAATAGAAATTCTAAGTGAAGATTTGAACTGAGGTATGTGAAAGTTTAAAAAAGAAACTTTCAAAAGTTTTCAGCAAACTATTTTAAAAAGATAAATTGAAGCATATCTGTTCATGGATTAGAAGGATTAATATCATGAAAATGAAAATCTTATCCAAAGCACTATAAAGATTCAATGAAGTCCCTTATAAAAATCCCTGTGCCATCAGTTAACTTATATGGAGAAATAAAACTCAGTTAACTTATATGGAGAAATAAAACTCCCAGAATAGCCAAAGCAATCCTAGGTAAAAAGAAGATAGGACATTTTCTTTCCTCAACTTTGAACTATCCTATAAAGCTATAATAATCAAGACAATATGGTGCTGGAATAAAAGTAGACTCTTAGACCAATATAATAGAAATGAGAATTCAGGGACAGAATCTTAGGAATATGGGCAGGTAATCCTTGACTAAAGAACTCGGTGTATAAAGTGGAGCAAGAAATGGTTTAACAAATGGTTTTGGAGAAATGTGAAGACCCACATATAAAACCAACTAACCAACAAACAAAATGAACCCATAACCTATTTCACAGTATACACAAAAGTCAATTTCAAATGAATTGAAGTCCTTGATATTAGACCCAGATCCATAAACTCTATCAACAAAAACTTCTCAGAACTCTTTATAAAACTAACTCAGAGGTGTCTTCAAAAACTCACTGCCATTGGTTAAGCAAAGAAAAGCAAATGGGACTACATCTTTGTGTAATTTTTAGAGTGTATTTGTTTTCTTGCTTCTGACTACAGTGATAGTATATAACCTGAAAAATGCTACAGCTCAATCGGACAGTACACATTAATTTCAGCAATGCAGGTAACTGGAAGCAACAGCCTTTTGGGAGTAAGCCCCTTGGCATTTATTGGGAAAGTATGGAGATGCTTATCTATCAAGGGGAAGGGGATAAAATACAGAAATCAGAAAAACAGCAAAACTAAAAAAGATTTTTTAAATGAGCATGTAAGTCAATATTGATGTCAATTCAAAAGAAGACTCAGGGAGCTTGAGGGCTGTGGGTGACATTGCAAGACCACAGACAATGAAGCCTTTGTTTGCACATACACTCAGTACCCTGGGAACTTTGTTGTGCTGTTCCAACTAGTCCATTACTGCTTTAGTAGACCACGTCATGCCTCCAATTGGTAAATATACAGGAAATACACAAACTCTGTCTCTAACATGCTAATATGACTTTGAATACTGACTTGAAAACTACCAGCAGAATCATTTCTAGAGTGAATAAAAAGCTTCCACAATGGGCAAATGTTTTTTTTAGTGTATGTTTGTTCTTCTCATAGCAATACTGGGATAACTCTTACCCTGTTGTGGTTCTTGTGTCTTGTTCAGGATCCAGATCTCCTCAGCCATCATACATCACATTTCAAATAACACAATGCTTTAGGAAAGTTAGCTGAATATGCAGACAGCACAGTTTGATTTCACGGAAGAAGAAATTCTGGAGTCTAGAGGATAAAATAGTTATTTATTTTAGAATTTAGTTATATGTTTGGCATTAATTAATATGTAATTCTATTTTATTTTTAAAGGTTTTCTTTGTTATATAAGATTTTATTTACTATTTTACCCAAAGACTTTCCCTTTTTGGAATTGAAAAAATTATACAGTGGGTAAAGGAATTGCCTTATATGTAGCTAACCTATGTTAGATCCCTAGCACCACATACTGTCCCCTGAACTCTACCAGGAACAATACCTGAGCATAGAGCCAGGAGTAATCCCTGAGCACTGTCAGATGTGACCAAAAATAAGCAAAACCCCAAAATAGACATTCTCTTTTCAAGCTAAAAAGATGTTTTAAATAAATGTCAGGACTGAATAGATAGCACAATAGGCCAAATATATATATATATATATATATATATAAACACATATATGTGTGTGTAAATACATACATACACATATATATATATATATATACACACACTAGGTTTGTCCTTTCACATCTCACAGACTCTCAAACCAAAGGTAAGCAAAATAAAATAAAAGTAATCAAAGCTTACTGAAATGTTTATTAAAGGGAGCAAAAATATTATACCCCCAAATATTTGATAAGATGTTAATTTTATTGGCAATTGCCTTTGAAAATATGTGCAATGATTTAATTTCTTTATCTTTTCATGGAGATAGCAGAACTTAAATATGTATATCAAATCGTTTAGCCCTTTCAACCACCTCTGTTCTACTTAAAGATTCTTAATACCCAAAAACATATGAGTAAGTAATCCAACTTTACTGGACATACACTGTGTACAGGAGATATATGTGTTATCAATAAATATCTTAAATGTTCTCTTTTCAACCTCTTTAATGATTATTTGTCCAGTCTCTGAAAAACCCAGAAGTATATGGTCTAATTTCCTTTACCTCCACCTTGACATTTTGATGAGCCAGCTCAGTTAAAAGTATCAAAAAGCTGGAAACTATTTCTTCACTGAAATAGCTATAAAGAAAAGATTGAAGACAAAACAGACTGGTTTACAAGGTAAAGACTCTCTGTTTGTCTCTCTGTCTCTCTCTGTCTCTGTCTGTCTCTTTATCTCTCAGGGAGCCCACTCCGTCTTTCAGAAATATAATTGGGACTAAGAGCTAAAGTGGTAAAGATATTTGTGGAGTCAAACCCAACTTTTCTCAGAACTTACAGGCAATGTTCAGGGGACTATACTCTATCAGTGCTAACCTCATACAAGATAGCACCTTAAGCTCTGAATTATCTCTACAGACTTAGGAAGAATATTTCATTTCTTTCTTTATTTGACTTTGTTAAGAGAAAAATATTTGGGTATCATAATTAATGGGTTCTGAATATTGGTGTTGTAAATGTTGGTAGTGCCGAGGAGCATAATTTATTTTCCTTTTGTATTTGTCTTTTTAAGACAGTGTTTTCAAATTCATGCTTGGTCTCAGTTGAGCTCTTCAAGACTGTTATACCTGAATATTTCTGGAAAAGTAATATTTGGATATTGATAAAACTGGAATTGTGATTACCACCTGGCTATGAAGAGTTAGTCATCAATGTTGATTGGTCCAATGGTTAACTTGATCTCAAAACAACGTATTTTCTTCCCAAAATTTACCTTCATATTTTATTTTTAGGACCCTTTCATTTAAATATTTTTTTAGAATTGAAATATGTTCTATTTTTTCAGTCTCTCTTTTGAAACTTGATTTTCAACATGGAATGACTTGTTTTGATCATGGCTGCACTCTGTTATGATGTGGGGGTTCATTAATTACTTCTCTTTCTGGATTCTACAGAAGACAAAGCATATCTGCTACATGCATTAAGAAGAAAGCAATAAAAACTTTGGAGAGGTTATATCCTTCTTAGTTAGAGATCCAAAGTTCTTAAAAGATTTCCAAGTTGAGATTTCTTCTTTTTTCCACGTGGCAGTGCTACTTTATTTTATTTTTTACTGTAAGTAACTTGGGTCCAAGACTATTACTGCATCCCAATTCTCAAGTTCTTTTCCCTACTTTGTGGTTTAGGAGGACTTCAGACTCTTTGTTGTTAAAGAAGGGTAAATATCAGTCCATTTTAATGTAAATGATATTGTTAAGGAACTCTTAGAAGTCAAATGTCAATAGTTCTTACTCCAAGAAATACAAGGCTTATTTAAAAACTATTAATGCACATTGAGTTTTTCTTTTTATTGTGTCTTATGCTGGAAGTGAACTCTTTTGGATCCTGTGGTAATCTATAAAGAGTGCTTAATGGTTGACCAAGTCACTATTGAATTGGAAAACATCTAAAATGCTTATTACACTTATGAAAAATTTAGAAAGCTCTTAACATAAATTTCACATTGGAAAAAGAATAAATTGATTTATAAAAAAAGAAATAATGTAAATTTTCCTTAGTAGTTATAGGGAATGTTTATTAAGATAAATGTCCAGAAACAAGACTTAAAAGAGCAATAGTTCAGTAGAATTCTTTTGAACTTAAAAAAAATAAAATTTTGCAAGCAAAATGTAAAACTTGACATTTAAATCACTGTATCACTGTATCACTGTCATCCGATTGCTCATTGATTTGCTCGAGCGGGCACCAGTAACGTCTCCGTTGTGAGACTTGTTACTGTTTTTGGCATAATAAAAAGAAAAAAATGAATGGAATGACTAGAGTCAGTTAACAAGAGAAATAAGAGGTATAAGTCTAAAAGTCAGAGAAATAGTACAGCACTTACCTTGCATGTGGAAGACCAGGTTTGATTTCTAGCACCCTGAGCACTTCTAGGAGTGAATTCTGAGGCAGAAGTAAGCCCTGAGCACTACTATATGTGACCCCCTCAAAAAAACCTTCAAAGATATATGTATATATACACATATGTATATATATATGTGTGTGTGTATATATGTACAAGCAATTAATGAACCCCAAATCATAACAGAACGTATACATGTATATGTATATATGAGTCTGTAGTCTGTCTCTTTCCTTGCCCTCCTTTTTATATACCTATTACTACTGCACATCAGTATTTTCATAAAATAGAATCATGTTAATGACTCCTATAATTTTTTCTTTTTGACTCTTTTTTGTCAATTACAGAATTAAACTTGGTCTCAAGCATGACCAAGTAGTAACAATGAGCTTATGATTGACCAACTTTATGGTATTGAAATAAAGACAGATTCACAGACTTATAGAATAGAATTCAGAGCCCACAAGCAGATCCTAAAGTATACAGACTCCTAATCCTTAATAAAGCAGCAAAGAGTATGAAGTTAAGCAAGAAACACCAATTTAACAAATTGTGTTGGTAAAAATTATGGGTTATCTTTTAAAACAAAAATAAACTCATACCCCTATCTCACACCATGAACTAGTTGACAAAATAGATTCAATACCTCAATGTCAGACCAAAATCCAAAAAATATAATGAGAAAAGTATAAGTAGAATAATTTTTACATAGAATTTAGGAATACTTTCAGTGAGTCAGTATTAGCAAGCAAACAGAACAGAAGATAAATAAATGAGACTACTTAAAACTAAGAAGCTACTGCACTGTAAAGGAATCACTTGTCACTTCTATCACTTGTCATCCCGTTGCTCATCGATTTGCTTGAGTGGGTGCCAGTTAGCATCTCCATTCGTCCCTGTCGCATGCTAGTGTAGGCCAATGGTATCTGCTCGCTCCAGAAACACGAAGAACCTCAAGGCTCTTCGTTCAGGGTTTTGATGAAGAAGTCTGACCATCTCATAGGTGAGTGGACAGGCATTCATTTGACATCCCGTGGAATCCAGTTGGTAACAGCTATAGTCCAGTGGTCATCTCCAAATTGCATTACATTTCAGGCCCGTTTGATTTTCGATGCCTTGGCAAACAAGACAGCGTCTTTGATTCTCGATTGTCAATGGAGGTCAGAACTCCAGATTCCTTCTCTCACTTGAGTGAAACTTGTCCATCAGAACGTGTGACAGTAGAGGAGTTGATGGTGTCAGTGTCTTTGTCAACACAAACGTGGCCATGAGCATTGATTTGTTAGAATGCCTAACAACCGAAATTGGATGCTTACATTTGAATAGATGTGGGTCATCGCTAGCAATTTCTATCTTTGTCATCTACGCAATATTGAACTATGATGAAGAAGAAATTGAGAAGTTCTGCATGGAGCTGGAGAAGTTCTATAAAGACCACACCTTCTACAAGGTCATTGTTGGTGACTTTAATGCCAAGATAGAACTGAGAAGGTTGACCAAAGAACCCCACATTGGGACCCATGGCCTAGAATGGAACAAACAGGGTGATAGACTGTCTGAGTTCATCATGTCGACCAAGATCATCCATGGTAACTCACAGTTCCAGAAGGACGAATCTAAAAGTTGGACATGGGAGTCTTCTGGTGGACAGTTCCACAATGAAATTGGCCACATCATATTCAATCGACGCTTTTGCCTGACTGATGTTGCTGTGGTCCCAAAACTCCAAACAGGATCAGACCACCATCTTCTTCATGTGAAATTCTACTTCATGGAGCAGGGAAAACAGGATGTAAAGTTTAAGAAGAGAACTCCCAGAACGACCACCAACTGGGAGCTCTTTGGCACTATTGCAGCACTATGGGAAGATGCCATCGTTGACAACATCAACAAGGAATACAATCGACTGGTTTTTCACCTCCATGATTGTGTGAGGAATGCAAAGAGAGAGGAAGCCAGAAAAATATGCCTGTCTTCAGAAACTCTGGAGCTCATTTGCCAATGTGGTTTGGCGCAAGCTTCAAGCAATCATTGTAAAGGAAACAGTAACTAAAATAAAATGACACCCAACAAACTGGGAGACAATGTTTACCCACTACTCATCTGGCAATGGATATAAAGAGAGTACTTATAAAGGATACACAAAGCTCATTAAGAAATCAATCAGCCATATAAAAAATGTGGGAAAATATAAACAGAAGCCTTTTTAAAAGATGACCAATAGGCATATGAGAAATGTTCTGTATATATGCACATTGAATTATTACTTGTCTATGAGAAAAAGCAAAAAAATGCAAATATGTTGTGGTTGGAACTGGTGAGTAGCATGCTGATTAGGTTAGCCAGAAGGAAAGGGACAGATACAGAATGCTCTTTCTCATATGCAGAATATAAAGACACATAGTAAGGAAATAACAAATGCCCAAAGCCAGCAGAAACTGAGAACTGGTCTTCAAAGTTTGGGGCAAGGAGTTAAACAAGGGGCTGGGGAACCATGGAGGCAGAAATAAGTGGGTATTATGGTGAAGTGTATGGTAGACTGTTGTAACAGGGTCTTAATCAGTATAGTAAATCATGATCCTCAAACTTTTTTTAAATCTTATTTTCTGTTACACATTAAGAATTTTTTCCTTGGGGGCCATGAGAATCACAGAAGTAAGAGAAGTGGTTCAGGGTTTAAGGTGCTGGTCTTGCATGTGGCTGATGCCAATTTAATTCCCAGAACTTCACATGTTCTCTTGAGGAGTGTCGTGAATTATCCTGGAGCACAGAGCTGGGAGTAAGCCCTGAGCACAGCTGGATATAACTGCAACCCTCCAATCTTTTCCTTGATGTAAATGATATTAAAGAAAAATGTAGTTGGATGAATCTATCAATACTTTTTATAACATACAGTCTTCAGTACAAGTTCTCTGAGGATTTACTTCTTTCTTTGTCTTACAAACACAGCCTTTTACAGAACCAGAGGCATTGCTCTAGAATCACTTGGCCCATCTCAAATGTCCAGAAATTTAGAGGCAGGTAAAAGTCCTGACTATCTTACAAAGAAAATTTTGTCTCTGTGATGCCAGTGTTCTGTAAGATGAAAGTACTATCTTTGAAATGAAAATATGAGGAGACACTTCTTGACTTAGTATTAGGTAAAGAGAGAGAACTCTTTGTAAAGAAAAAAAAAGTACCCATCAGATGTTGGTAGCTCAATTACAATTTAATTTTAAGAATTAGTTCTGAAATTTTAATGAGAAAAAAAGTAATTCTGCTTCTGCTTCTAAGAATCCTTGGTGTTTTAGCTTTATTTGACAATTAGGTGGGGTGATTAGAATTCGATCCTAAATACATGAAACCTATACATTTTAAACTTATGAATACAGTAGAAATGAACCCAAATATTTCTTAAAAATGTAATCTAGATAATTTTGACAAATGAAAACTTAGCTCTAAAAATTGCTAACTTAGTTTGAAACTTGTTTTTAAAGCCACTGTATTAGGCATGATGATTTTATCTGACTTGTTTATTAAAAGAAGCTCATATTATCAATTGCTTCATGGGGCTTATATGAATAGTATCTAAACACCAGATCTGAGACGGACTTGTTTGTGATTAACTTCCATGTCAGAGTTTGTCAGCATAGTCTTTTCTGTTCAGGTAAATTTGTTTAAGAGATGCCATGTTCCTAAAACTGGTATTGATTTCTAGCATAATTAATTTCAAAAATGTTTGATGAATTAAAGCCTTAGAATCAGGTTAATGAATGGGGAAAGTAAGTGAAGGATTATTTCAGGAAATATAAATTTAGTACAGTGGTTGCAAATTGATTGGATTTAGATTTAATCCTTGGAGAAGATGATACTGCATGGCTGGAGAGAAAGTGCAGCAGATGAGGTGCTAGCCCCAGGCTCTGCATATGGTCCCTTAGCTGCACCAGGAGTGATAGGTTAATTTTATGGACTATTTCCTTTAGAAACTATATTTGCATATAAACTTTCATTAAGGATGTTTCCTCTACTCTGCTGGGGAAATACTAATTTCTTTAACTTCTCAGTGCAGAGGTAGAACTTAAATCTGAAAATATGCTCTTTTAATGTCTTCTTTGGTAACCTTCTTAACTCCTAACTGGCCTTGCTTTGCTCTTTGGGCTCTCCAGCTCCCTAGCAAAGCTCATGGGTTGCAGAAGCCTTACCTGGTGGCGCTTGGGTGTCCAGATCTACATCATGCACTGGGGACCATGTGGTACCAGGGATTGAAGTTGGTCAGTGCATGCAAGACATTTTCCCTATTCTCTGTACTATTTCTCCCAGCTCTAACCTTTTCTTGGCCCACCCCAAACGTTGTCTTAGGTAAGGATTCTAAGCTAATGTCTGAAACCATATGAGTGAATTATTCAGCATTGCTGGGTTTCTCTTCTGTGTGAAAAATCAATAAAATTAATTATTTTCTTATCAAACTAATGCTTCTTGATAATTTGCCCAGCCATTGAAGAATCCAGAGGGTACAGGATATAATATTTGCTAGCATTTGTTTACTATAATAGTGAAAAATCAATTGAAAAAAAAAGTTTATTTTTCTATGCTATGCTCTTCTCAAAATAATAAAAATAGAAGTATGTAATAATAATACAACTTCTATGTAGTAATCAATCTTTGGTTATTGGCAGAATCTCATGCTTATATATATTTATTTATAAATCAATTATTTATTTATTAAACTAAGATATTTCCTATAGTTTCTATAATATACATTTTAATGTTATATTAAAAACAAAATATAATCCTTACACTTAAAAATCTTGCAATTGATTTCTAAGGAAAACACAGATATTTTAAAATTAAGTTCAAAGTGAGTGGCAAGCAATCATTCATAAAAGATTAGAATAAGACAATGGAATCTATTTCTAGGACTGATAACTGGGAGTTCTAAGTCTTAAATACCATACAATAAAAATATATAAGTAACAGAAACATTAAAGCCTAACTCCTGGATGACTATGGAGTTCTAATCATTGATTTTATACTTTAAAAGCTGTATATTGGTAAATCGAATAATTTAGTAAAAAGAAAAATTATCTAGGAGACAACACAGAAGTACAAAAACTGGATCTGAGAGTCAGCATTTAGGATTCACTCCCAGGGTTTGATGAGTTAGGGTGCAGCCTAAAGTTTATGAAAGAAATAGTGTGTATGGTTTTCTAAGTATAGTATCATATCGTCTGCAAATAGTGAGAGTTTGATTTCTTCCTTTCCTACCTGAAAGCCCTTAATACCTTTTTCTTGCCTAACCGCTATTGCAAGTACTTCCAGTACTATATTGAACAGGAGGGGAGAGAGTGGGCATCCTTGTCTCATCCCTGTTCTTAGAGGAAAGGCTCTTAGTTTTTCCCCATTGAGGATGATGCTAGCTGTAGGCTTGTTATAGATAGATAGCTTTGACTATATTGAGCAAAGTCCCTTCTATACCCATTTTGGCAAGAGTTTTCATCATAAATGGGTGCTGGATCTTGTCAAATGCTTTCTCTGCATCTATTGATATTATCTTATGGTTCTTATCTTTTCTTTTGTTGATATGATGGATTATGTTGATTGATTTCCAAATGTTAAACCATCCTGGCATCCTCGGGATGAATCCCTTTTAGGTGTGGTGTATGATCTTTTTGATGAGATGTTGAATTCTGTTTGCTAATATTTTGTTGAGAATCTTTGCGTCCATGTTCATCAGGGATATCGGCCTGTAGTTTTCTTTTTTATGGTGTCTTTGTTTGCTTTTGGTATTAGGGAGATATGAGTCTCGTAGAAACTGATTGAGAGGGTTTCCGTTTTTTCAGTTTCCTGGAAAAGATTGAGAAGAACTGGCAACAGGTCCCTGAAAACATCTACCAAAAAACTCTTAGAGGGGATAGAGGGCCAGCCCCAGCTGGGGCCGGTGCTTGGCTCCGGCCGGCTGGGTTTTCGGCCCGGGTGCCCATGCCTCTGCAGAGCCGGTGGATGTGGAACGAGCGGGAACCAGAGACAGCTTTAGGAATTGGGGTTCCAGCAAGTGCTTGCACCCATGTATGGAGACTGTGAACTAACTTTGGCTACATGCTGTTCCAGGAAGAGAAATGATTCATTTTCAAACTTAAATCTTCGTGGACTTAATTATTATAATACAGAAATTGTAAACCGCGCAGCTGCTACTGCGGCCGCGCGACATTTTATCTCTTCATTCTCATCAGTGGAAAACTTATTATCAAATATTTCCCTGTTAATAGAGCTGTATTCTTAGGGGATAAATTCCAACAAAAATAGTGAGTCTGTTTTGAAACTCTAACAACAATAGTGAGTTATGTGTTGAAATCTGGAATGTAATCAAGGTAAAGAGAAAAGGAAGTGAAATTATCACTCACGTACGGGGTGGGTTGGGGGGTGAGGGGTGGGATGTATACTTTTTTTTTTGTTTGTTTGTTTGTTTGTTTTGTTTTTGCTTTTGTTTTTGTTTTTATTGGTGGTGGAATATGGGCACTGGTGAAGGGATGGGTGTTTGAGCATTGTGTAACTGAGATATAAGCCTGAGAACTTTGTAATTTTCCACTTGGTGATTCAATAAAATAAATTAAAAAAAATAAAATAAAATATTTTTCATGAAAAAAAAACTCTTAGAAACAATAGACTTGTATAGTAAAGTTTCAGTCTGTAAAATCAACACCCAAAAGTCCATGACTTTCCTATACATAAATAATGAGAGAGAAGAAATCGACATGATAAAAGCAATCCCGTTCACAATTGTGCCTCAAATGATCAAATACGTCGGAATCAACTTAACTAAGTAGGTAAAGGACTTGTATAATGAAAACTACAAACACTACTTCAGGAAATAAGAGGACATGAGGAAATGGAAAGATATCTCCCACTCATGGATTGGAAGAATTAACATTATCAAAATGGCAGTACACCCCCAAAGCATTGTACAAATTCATTGCAATCCCTAAAAGGATACCTTGATCGTCTTCAATGCAATGGAGCAAGCACTCCTGAAATTCATATGGAACAGGAAGCCCCCACAAATAGCTAAATCAATTCTTGGGTAAAAGAAAATGGGAGGAATCAAACTCCCCAACTTCATACTCTACTACAAAGCGGTAGTTATTCAAACAGCATGGTACTGGAACAAAGGCAGAGCTGCAGACCAATGGAACAGGGTTGAATACTCTGACACACCACCCTAAATATATGATCATCCAATCTTTGATAAAGGGGCAAGAAATGTGAAGTGGAACAAGGAAAGCATGTTTAACAAATTGTGCTGGCAAAACTGGACAGCTATATGCAAACACATGGACTCAGATCTCCACCTATCACCATGTACAAAACTGAGATCAAAATGGATTAAAGACCTCAACATCAGACCAGAATCCCTAAGATACATTGAAGACAAGGTCAGCAAAACCCTCCACGACATTGTAGCCAATGGTATCTTCAAAGCTGACACGCCACTGGCCAAGCAAGTGAAAAACAGAGATAAATAAATGAAACTACCTTAAACTGAGAAGCTTCTGCACCTCAAAAGATACAGTGACCAAAGTACAAAGACAGCCTACAGAATGGGAAAGGATATTTATCCAATACCCATCCAATAAGGGGTTGATAACAAGGATATACAATGCACGGGTTGAACTTCACAAGAAGAAAACTGCCGACCCGATCAAAAATTGGGTGATGAAATTAACAGAAACTTCCCCAAAGAAGAAATACGAATGGCTGAGAGGCACATGAGAAAATGCTCAACATCACTAATCATCAGGGAGATGCAGATCAAAACAACAATGAGATACCATCTCACACCATAGAGACTGGCCCACATCCAAAAAAACAAAAGCGACCGGTGTTGGTGTGGATGTGGGGAGAAAGGGACTCTTCTTCACTGCTGGTGGGAATGCCAACTTGTTCAGCCCTTTTGGAAAACAATATGGACGATTCTCAAAACATTATAAATTGAGCTCCCATTTGACCTAGCAATACTACTCCTGGGAATATACCCCGGAGAGGCAAAAAGGTATAGTAGAAATGACATTTGCATTCCTCTGTTCATTGCTGCACTGTTTACAATAGCCACAATCTGGAAAAAAACAGAGTGCCCCAAAACAGATGATTGGTTAAAGAAATGTTGCTACACCTACACAATGGAATACTATGCAGCTGTCAGAAAAGATGAAGTCATGACATTTGCATATAAGTGGATCAACATGGAAATATCATGTTGAGTGAAATGAGTTAGAAAGAAAGAGACATAGAAATATTTCACTCATATGTGGAATATAAAGTAGCGGAGAGGTACGAGCTAGCAATGATGCAACTTCTGGCAAAAAACCCTCTGGAATTAGTTACTAAAATACTATCATACAGAAATCCAGAACATCCAGGCCGCTATTGTGGCCACAAGACCTCATATCTCTTCATTCTCAGCAATGGAAAACAAATTATCAAATGCTTCCTTTCCAGCAGATCCTTCGGGGGGGGGGGGGCGGGGAATTCCAAACAATAATAGTGAGTTTTTTGTTTGAATGTAATCCAAGTAAAGTGAAAGTAAAGTGAATTTTATCAGCTACACAGGCGGGGTGGGGGCTGGGGAGATGGGGGTTGGGGGGGAGGTTTACTGTGGTTCTTGGTGGTAGAATATGTGCACTGGTGAAGGGATGGGTGTTCGAGCATTCTGTAACTGAGACTTAAGCCTGAAAGCTTTGTAACTTTCCACATGGTGATTCAATAAAAAGAAAAGAAAAGAAAAGAAAAGAAAAGAAAAGAAAAGAAAAGAAAAGAAAAGAAAAGAGAAAAGAAAAGAAAAGAGAAAAGAAAAGAAAAGAAAAGAGAAAAGAAAAGAGAAAAGAAAAGAAAAGAAAAGAAAAGAAAAGAAAAGAAAAGAAAAGAAAAGAAAAGAAAAGAAAAGAAAAGAGAAAAGAAAAGAAAAGAGAAAAGAAAAGAGAAAAGAAGAAATAGTGTGTAATAAAACAGAATTATCGGACATCTATTATTACTAGATGGTTTCTAACAAATGGTTGATAATTAAATAGGTGATATATTTAGGTTAATCGAAATAGAAATCAATTGATGTGAAAAATTCCTATGTAAAAGTCTTGATATGAATATAAGAAACAAAAAGGTATTTAGGTGTTTCTCTCTTGATTTCCCAGCCTCCAGAGAGACTATTCCAAGCTTGTCCCTTAGTTTTGTGTTCTTTCATAGAGTTTGAGACTGGATCTTATGACACAAATCCAGGAAAACATCATCTATGAGGGTCTTTTAGGACTTTGTGTTGATCAGGACAAGATAAAAGAATTTTGAGAGAAGATATGACACAAAATAAGGTTATTATTGGGAGGCTAAAAAAGGGCAGTGAGAAATATCAAAATCCCATCCCAAATCATCATTAACCCCATTTTAATCTGAAAAGTAAATAGTTGTCTACCAAGATGCTAGCTAGAAATGGGTAAAATCACTATGAGGAGCTCCACTATATATACTAACTGGGTCTTCGCCCAAGTTTTCAAGGGGTAATGTCTACCAAGTTATGAATGTCTGTAAGCTCCACAGGTGATTTTTGGTCAACTAAACTTTTAGTTAAGTGTAAGTACCAGAGTGTTTGATGTTTCTCTGGTGTTTTTGTTCTAAGGATACAAGGACCTGTTCCTTGGCAGTCTAGTAGCCACTATGGCAACTGCTGGGACGTCCATGTGCCCTAACCACTGTGCTGATTCCTGGACCCATTTTCCAAGTTCACATCCAATCCAATTAACTAGAGTTGTGAGAGCAAGATAGAGAGACAAAGAGAGAAACTGAATTTTTTTCTGAGAGCAAGGTTGGCAGATAAAATATGAGACATGGATGAGTAAATTTTTCTAGAGGTCAAATCTATATATACTCAATAAGAGGTTTGGAATTTATTCCATTTTTATGATACCACATATTGTCAAGGGTTTGTTAATGGCAAGATTTTTCTCTCATTTTTTTATATTGACTTCATGTCTTCATTCCAAAGTATACCTATGGTTTAGACTATGGCCATTCCCTGGGCAAATATCAGGAGAAACTCACAAAACATTCACATTGTTACTTTCATTTTTCCTTTTTTGACTAAGAGGAGAAACTTGTTCTAGGAAAATTCCTTCAGTTTACTGCTCCCAAGAGTCCACTGTAATTGTCATTCTTGAGAAATTTCTCTCTTTAAAGATTTCTATTTTCATATTGGAAAATATGATTAGTAGTCCTATTGTAGGGGTTAGAAAAAAACTAAAACTATACTTTTCAGTGCCTATAATTAGTAAAGAAAATTTATTTATTTGTATAAACTATTCTCCACCTGCTCTCCTTAATTTTATCTGCCCATTCCTATATATGTGTAGGGGAATAGACTCTCTCTCTCTCTCACTCTCTCTCTCTCACACACACAGAGAAGTTGTTACATACGCAAATTGATATAACATTCATTCAAGATATGTAACTGGAGCAAGACAAGCACATATATGCATTTTATTTTATTTTTTATTTTTTTAATTTTAATTTTTTTATTGAATTACCATGTGGAAAATTACAATGCTTTCAGGCTTAAGTCTCAGTTATACAATGCTGAAACAACCATCCCTTCACCAGTGCCATATCCCACCACCAAAACACACACACACACACACACACACACACACACACACAGTACACCTTCCATCCCGCACCATCGCACCCCCTTCCCGCCTTGTAACTGATTAATTTCACTTTACTTTCTATTTAATTTGGTTACACTCAACATTTTAACACAAACCTCACTATTATTGTTAAGAGCACCCCACTAGAGTCAAACCTGTTGTGAAGAGATATGAGGTTTTGGATTTCTGTAATTTAGAAACTAAGTCCAGGGAGATTTCTTCCAGGTATTGGATCATTGCAAGCTTGTTAACCCTATCAGTGGTCGTCATAATATGGTGGTCACCACGCCCTTCACCCCCGGCAAGGAAGAGGCGAGAGAGAGAAATACCTTTCCCCTCCTGGGCGGGCATGGGCCCGTGGCTTAGTTCTCAGTCTGGAGACATTCTGCGAGTTGCTGCCCATGCCGAAAAATTTAGCTGGCATCTGGATTCACGCTCGTGCAGCTGCGGAGAGGCTGCACATGCGTGTGGCCCCCGGGATCACATCTTGGTGGCAGCATATATGCATTTTAAAATAAAATTTCTAATAAAATCTTGAATAACTTAGTGCCCACTATTTTACATGTTGTTATTCTTGGACTCAGTGGCAGAACATCAGTCTTGTATGTGCTGAATTTATTCCCCAGCATCATCTCACATAGAATCTGTTGACAAAACTCATGTGTTATCCCTGGCTTCTCCTCTACCACTACCACCATAACCACAAGTATGCAATTTTCACCACACCATGACCAAGATGTGGAGTGCTGCAATTAAGTGGTTAGTATGGCTACACAGGGCACAGTACCAAGGGAGCAGTACAAATCAGTATTTGGGCTCTGTAATCTGACGTCAGCCCATGAACTGCAGCCAATTGTGCTATTCCCCGTCATCACAATCATTTGTTCTTTGTCTATTTCAAAAATCTGTTCTTTTCTAGTCCTGTTCAGAAATCATCTGCTCAGAAATTCCCCCCATATTTCTTCTACACTTCATGTTGCTCCCACAGAAGATCCCAAGTCAAATAATTACAAATCACACCCTCAGTTCAATGTCAATCAGGAAAAGGATTAATTCCATTTGCCAGCAAACAAAGAAACAGCAAAAGAAAGAAGATTCAGCTAGCATTTTTACTATTTTGAGACAGAAACATACTACATAAATGATGGCATTTAATTATCATTATCTCGAATAAATGCTTCATTTAACCCTCTCCTTTTAAAAAAATAAACACCTTAATGTTCACGTTTTTGCCTGTGACATTTTTAGCAATAACTTCTGGTTGTCAATGACAACAATCATATTTAATTGTTCATCCTGACATGCTCCAGCATTCTATTAAAACGCAGATTACTCTAGATTGAATAAATGAATAGCAAAGATGTGGGCCAGGAGTTCTGAACACATCAGTGGAAATAGTGAGTTTCATTATCTCTCATGAAAATGCAGGAAGAGTCAGTACAGGTCAAGAGCTTGTTAGAGTTTCAGCTTGTCCATTTCTCCTGAGTTTTCAAAAAACCAAGTTTTCTATTGATTCTATCTTGTGCAGGGGAAGATGATGAAGGTCATATTTCTTGACTGGGTATAATTTGGCAATTTAAATATCTCAAAATTATAATTCCAGAAAAGAATGAAATATATCATGTCCTTTACTTTTTAAGAGGTACAAAATAGATAGCTCTGTTAATTTGATTTTGAAATCAAAAGAAAAAGTTAAGACATAAAAATTAGATGTCTTAGGAGACTCACAAATAAATCTCAAAAGAGGAAGAAAGAAAAACACTGCAGAAATTGCTCCAGACCCCGCACCAAGCTGTATTATCAAAGGCAAGATGTAGGGGGCAGATGCCCCAATAAGCCCTGATAGCTGACCTCCAGAACTCAATTGCCACCATGCTCATGGCCGATCTCCACAGATTCCAGCAAGCTTCATCCATGAGTGAATCTGCTGAAAAACCTAGGTATGGGGGACTTGTGACTAAAATCTCTAGGCTTGTATGGAGTTAGAAACGGGTTAACTACCCCCATATTCCTGTGCTTTCGGTAGTCTGGCAGTCATTCCCACAAACTGCCTCTGGTGCCATATAAGATCATTAACAGCCATGATCCAGAGACTCACAAATAAATTTCAGAGGAGGAAGAGAACAACACGCTGCAGAGATGTCTCTGGAACCCAAAGTCACCATACAGTTAGAAATTTAACTATAACTGTATCACCCTATTTAAAATCTTTCTGGACCATGAGGTTGCATTTATGGCTGCACAGCATCTCATACTCTATACAAGGGCTTAATGGCTCCAGTGTGATACAACAATCTTCACACACTTTCTTTTAAAAAATTGTTTTGATTATCTTTAGCATATCATACATAATAAATAATACAAAATAAATTATTTAGGTCCTGATTAGGGGACAGTATTTGGGAATTGGGGTGGAATTATCCAAAAATTGGTGGTGGGAAGGTGTAATGGTGGTGGGATTCTGTTGGAATATTGAATGTAATCAATTACTATGAAGAACTTTATAAAAATAAAATAAAAATGAATTAGGTGTCTTAGATATTAGTTAGCAAATGACATCCCATACTAGAACTTATAAAGCTTTACCAGTGCCCAGAGAGATAAAATAGTGAGTAAGGCACTTGCCTTAAACATGAGTGACCTGGCACTGCATATGATGTCCTGATCATATAACTCTGGTTCCAGAGTTATTCCTGAGCTCAGAGAAAGGAGTGACCCCTAAGCATTGTTTGGTGTAACCCTAAAATAAAATAATAAAACAATGGGCTGCTTTAACTCTTAAGCTTCATTATAAGAGAATTTAAAAAATTGTTAGAGATCATATGTATCTATGTCCCTGTATATATGTATATATGTGTGTCTAAATATATACAGTACAGTCAAAGTATAACTAGATTATTATTTCATTCATTCACATGCATGCATGTGTACATAGATGCACACTCAGATACATGAATAGTATGTGCAGTGTTAGGGTGTTGCTAAACCACATGATGGTATCAGACAACTAAATCCTACTTTAAGAGTAGAGTCTTACAGGTATTTTTCAAGAAGTTCCTATAAGAAAATGACATAAAAGTTATAGCTGAAAAATGTCGCTGCTATTAATATATTTTCCTGCATACTTAAAGGTACTTAATACCTAGAAATTGTCCTTTTATTCATTTGTCCCTGGACTTTGAAATCTCCAAATACATTTCAAGTAAAAAAAATACACAAATTATGCCAGGAACTTATTATGCCACTTAAGTGTACATCAAATGAATCACTTAGTTATCTATAAAGTATATGTAACACTTTCCATTTATTTTTTTTTTGGGGGGGTGGTAAGATGGTAAAAGATTTAAATTACAAGGGAGATTGTAGAAGAAGAGAGATTAGAGTAAGAGACAGAAAGTAGGATAAGAGACAGGGTCCTTGAACAGAGAAACTTGAGTTTAAAAACCTAAATTGTCTCTGAAAAGAACCCCTAAGAATGTCATGGCTACTGTAAACTTTCACCTGGCCTTGTCCCAAAGTGTAAAGCCCTGAGTTATTTCAGATCTGTGGTGTACACTGTGGTAGGTGTAGGGATTTTGAAGACTTCAGTAAACAAAGTCCACAATCAAGAAGACCCAGTTGTCTTAGAGATTATGGGGAGACAACTAACATTAACATTTCATGCTTGGGGTGCCAACTGCTTGATGTGCAATTACATGGAAGAACAGTCTGTCTCAGTGATGGTGGAAAGTAAAGCTCCCCCACCTGCTTCTTTTTTTTTCTTTTTGGGTCACACCCGGCGATGCACAGGGGTTACTCCTGGTTCTACACTCAGGAATTACTCCTAGAGGTGCTCAGGGGACCATATGGGATGCTGGGATTCGAACCCGGGTCGGCCGCATGCAAGGCAGACGCCCTACCCGCTGTGCTATTGCTCCAGCCCCCAGATGACTGTCTACAGCCCCCCAAATCAGTGACTCATTCTTTGAAGAGTCAGCAGAAGGGCTTCGCACAGAATTTCATGAACAAAACATCTCACATAAACAATCTCCTACTCTGTCTCTGATAAACATTTTGCTCTCAGCCCAGGTCTATCACTCTCACACCTCTTTCCTTTCTTCTTACCTTAACCTACCTTAGGCATTGGGAGAATCCCTTGTGTGGGACAGTAACGTCCACCAACTGCCAACCCCTACTGCTTTTTTCGACCATTTTCTGCTTTTCTATGTAATTTCTTTTTAATTCTAGTCCAGAATCACTCAACCACAACACTGTTGTCCATTTGGGGTCTATAATTCTTTGTTGGAGCTGTGTTATGTATTGTAGGGATCTCGATAATATTTGATGTAGTAGGGGGACTCTACTTATTAGATGATTGCCTTTCTGCTGGTGATAACCAAATATCAGTTGTCCAAACATGTCAAATTTTCCCTGGGAAATATGTAGCTAAAAGCCACTCTTCTATAATCTCTCCTTCATTACATTGGTAATTAAATCCTGAGTAGAAAAATATATCAGGGTGAATTCTGAGCAGTCTCCTAACCTGAGCTACAGAGATCAGAGAGGGCTCCCTAAAGGAAACATCAGAAATGCCAACACACAGGAAGAAGCAACTTTCCCATGCAAAATATTATCATGTCTTAAATACTGTCTACAAATGAGAATAAAACTTCAAAGAAAACATAATGTAATTTAAAATAGCAGCAGGTGGCAAAAAATACAATCAGTGGAAGTGAGGAAAAGGGAGAAGATGAAGAAGCTTATGTAATATGAAAAGGTATTCTGGATTTTTCTGAGGTCAATGGGGTCACTGGAACATTAAACACACACAGAATGTTATAATTATTATTTTGGAAATATATTATGATAGGCATTAATAAAGTTAATTAAGGACAACAAAGGTAGAGAAAGCTAGGAGGCTATTATACTTCTAAAACAGTTATGTAATTTTAAGATAACACAGTGAATGACTCAATTCCAGGCCTTCTATATAAAGAGTCCAAAAATGTCAAGAGTTTTGGCAATGTCAAAAGGAAATATAATTTTAAACATGAGATTTTGCAAAGAACAAAAAATATAGTCATTAAGTCTTATCACTTTTATTAGAATTAAATTTTATAACTATTTTTCAATATGAAACTCACTAAAAATTAACTTTTGGGTTCAATTGCATCATCGCATTTTGAAGTTTTATCCAGCTTTTCATCTTTAGATATAACCTATATTTCAGTGAGTCCATTAGAAATAACCCAGCAAGAATAACATCCCTTAATCTAAACTCAGTAGCTGCACATTGCATTCACTTAGATGTCTACCAGGTATCACTCACACAATATATTACAGTATCCTGAAAACATTTTCAGTGACAAAAATTCTTTAATACCTATGACACCTATTTTAAGTTCATACAGAGTTTTTAAAAATATTCTGGATCAATTTCTCCCCAAATTGATTGTAACATGCATTTCTATCTTTATAATAAGTCTTTACTAACACCAGCTATTGTTCTGCACAGTTTAACATTAGTTATGAAACTTGCCCTTATGACTTACTATTATGAGATCAATGCTTTGTTCAACTCTCTGTGCCTCAAAGCTGCTTATTATTAAATTGTGGCAGCACTATTTGTTCCCAAATGGGTTGGTCTTAACCTAATCTTCAAATCCTTGTAGGCACATGTCCATAGGCATCTTATTAACTGAAAATACTTACTCATACAGTCTTTCCAATTGGAAATAAACAAGGAATTTGGGATATATATATATGTATATATATATATATATATATATATATATATATATATAAAGTCATGTATAGTAATGCCCACTTCTATTTCAGATTTTTCTAAACCCAGTAGAAAATATACAGGTGATGGTGGATCTCTTCTTACTCCTGTGCAATGACATTTTATGGCATGCCATTTCTCATTTTCCAGTCTAACTGCTTATTTCCAATAGAATTTTTTTCAAAATTTCATGTGGATATTGGGTCTCATACCATATCCCTTGTCTTTTGTGTTGAGATGAAAACTGTATCTTATTTACACAATTTGCAATGATTATTTAGTCACAAATAATGTGGTACAACATGGACAAAAAATAAAATGCAAAAAGGAAATTACAATGGGATGGAGTATTATCATGCAGATTACCAAAGTCAAAGATGTAGAAACCAGAAAAAGTGGACTTAATATGTTTTCTTTTATATTCAACTGTGTTGACTGCTCTACAAATCAGATTCATGCTTTCACTATATTTCATCTACTTTTTAACAATTCTGTCATTTGTGGAGTAAAATTTGAGCCTACCATTTCTATTTCTATTATGAAACAGAACAACTTTTCCTCAACCCATTGTCTAATTCCTAGTTGGAAGTTACTATATTTGATGCTATTAAATATTGTTTAAGAAATTGGATTCTGGACCCAGACTGTCCCAAGCACCCTTCTCCCCCCTCCCCGGCCCCGGACTGCCTCCCTGCCTGGCAGCATGCCAATCTCCAGCACTGCAGCCATTTTCTCTCCCTGCCCAGCCGTGCAAAGCCCAATGTAAAAGAGCATATTCCCTGAAGCATCACGTGAGGCCTCATGTAAGGATTAGAGGAATATCTGAGATGAAGGACATCTTCTAGAAGGGGAAAATAAAAAGGCAACCCCCATTGGCAGAGCCCATCCAGAATGCTTTTTCGCAACAAGAGGGAACAGGTATAGTGAACTTGAAGATCCCCCTTCCATACCACCACCACAACACGAAGAAACAGCACAAATCCCCACCACAAGGAGAGGACAATGAAAGGAGTCCAGAAACCCCAATAGGTGTTTCCTACAAACTTGAGTTCTCCAATAAAAGATTCCGAGATGAAATGCTGAAGATGTTTAATGAACTCAACATAAAGATTGAATGAGTATCTATTAAATTAAAGGAGGACCTGACAGAAACAATAGAACAGACAGCCAAGAAAATACAGGGAGAAATGAGAGCAGAAATAAAAAAGCTACAAAAAGAGATGTCACAAATGTAGGATTCTGTAGATGAAATAAAAAACTAAGTGGGGACTCTCAATAATATAATGTCTACAGCAAAAGACAAAATCAGTGATCTTGAAGATGAGCTGAAGGAAGCCTACAGGCAACAACAAACAATGGGAAGAGACTTCAAAATAGTTCTAGGGAGAATCAGAGTCCTAGGGGATGATTTCAAGAGAAACAACATTAGAATATTTGAGTACCAGAAGGACAGGGAAGCAACCCCAACGAAATAGTCACAGTCAAATAAATTATTGCTGAAAAGTTCCCAGAGCTGGAGAATGCAGGCATTCAGATTCAAGGAGCCGGAAGGCTGCCAGCTAAAGAGACCCAAACAAAAAACTCCAAGACATATCATAGTTAGAATGATGGACGTCATGGATAGAGACACAATACTGCAAGCAGCAAGATCAAAGAAGGAAACCACATACAAAGGAGCACCCCTTAGATTCAGAGCAGACCTATCAGAGGAAA
Organism: Sorex araneus; assembly: GCF_027595985.1. Classification (NCBI taxonomy): domain Eukaryota; kingdom Metazoa; phylum Chordata; class Mammalia; order Eulipotyphla; family Soricidae; genus Sorex; species Sorex araneus. The sequence continues at coordinate 184,499,274 of NC_073313.1, forward strand.
CCCTCCAAGCCTGAAGGCAGTGGTGGGATATAGTGAAAATAATCACTAAAATGAATGCTTCTCCAAAAATACTTTATCCAGCTAAATTCTTATTTAAACTCGAAGGAAGGGCATAATATTTTGTGGATAAACAACAGCTCAGGAACTTCATAGGCTCAAAACCAAACCTAAAAGGACTAAAGGGGCTATTGTAAGACAAGAAAACCCTCTACAAGCACAACATCTTACAGAAAGATGGCGCAAAATCACATAACAATAATCTCTCTCAATGTCAATGGTCTAAATTCACCAATTAAGAGACACAGAGTGGCAAAATGGATTCAAAGACTGAACCCAACATTCTTCTGCTAGCAAGAAACACATCTGATTAGCCAGAACAAACACAGACTCAAAGTCAAAGGATGGAAAACGGTCTACAAGCAAACAACTCCCTCAAAAAAGCTGATGTGGCCTTACTAGTGTCGGACATCATAGACTTCAGGTTGAAAAAGATTAGAAGGGATAGTGAAGGCCATTTACTATTAATCAAGGGATATGTGGAGCAGGAAGAATTCACTCTCCTAAAGGTGTATGTAACCAATTAGGGACCAACTAAATACCTACAACTGCTAACAGACCTTAAGAAGAACATTGAGAGCAACACAGTAGTAGTTGGAGACTTCAACACTGCCCTATCACCTCTATATAGATCAAGAAGATTAAAACTCACCAAGGAAATACTGGCATTGAAGGAAGAAATAGAAGAGAGAGGGCTAATAGATCTATACAGGGCTTTATATCCCCTGTATATATCCAAAAGGGATTTATATCCCCTGTATATATCCAAAAAGAGTACATATTCTTTTCCAGTGCACATGGAACATTTTCCAGAATAGACTATGTTCTGGGCCACACAACATACCTCAACAGAATCAGGAAGACAGGCATTGTATCAGCTATCTTTTCAGATCATGATGTACTGAAGATAGAATTGAATCAAACACAGATGCAGAAAACCAAATCAAACACCTGGAAATTAAACAACTTGATGTTAAACAATGAGTGGGTCATGAAGGAAATCAAGCACAAAATCAAAAGGTACCTGGAAACAAATAAGAACCAGGACACGAGCTAACAGAACCTGTGAGATGCAGCTAAATCCTTGTTAAGGGGAAAATTTATAGCCCTGCAAGCATTCCTCAAGAAGGAAGAAAGGGCCCACATAAATAATTTGACTCCACAGCTTAAGATGTTAGAAAAGGACCAACAAAAGGAGCCCAAACCTGGGAGAAGGAAAGAGATAATAAAACTTAGAACAGAAATCAACGACATGGAAATCCAGAAATCAATCCGAAAGATCAGTGAAACCAAGAGTTGGTTCTTCGCGAAAATAAGATTGATAAACCACTAGCAAGACTCACAAGGAAGAGAGAGAGAACCCAAATAAACCTAATCAGAAATAAAAAGGGGGATATCACAACAGAACCCAAAGAAATTCAAAAGATCATCAAAGATTACTTTGAAAATCTGTATGCCACGAAACAAGAGAACCTAGAAGAAATGGATAAATTCCTGGATTCCTATAATCTCCCAAGACCGAATCAAGAAGACCTGAATACCTTAACAGTCCTATTAATATCAAGGAAATTGACACTGTAATAAAAAATCTTCCCAAAAGCAAAGGCCCTGGTCTAGATGGATTAACAAGTTAATTCTTCCAAACATTTAAAGAGGATCTGTTGACAGTTCTTCTTAAGCTTTTCCAGGAAATTGAAGAAACAGAAATCCTCCCAAACAGTTTCTATGAGGCTCATATCTCCCTAATACCCAAAGCAAACAAAGATACCACAAAAATGAAAACTAGAGGCCAATGTTCCTGATGAACACAAATGCAAATATTCTCAACAAAATATTAGCAAACAGAATTCACAACTCATCAAAAAGATCATACACCACGCCCAAAAGGGATTCGTCCCCAGGGATGCAAGGATGGTTTAAATTTTGAAAATCAATCAGCATAATCCATCATATCAACAAAAGAAAAGATAAAAACCATATGGTCATATCAGTAGATGCAGAGAAAGCATTTGACAAGATCCAGCACCCATTTATGATGAAAACTCTCACCAAAATGGGTATAGAAGGCACTTTCCTCAATATAGTCAAAGTCATCTACTACAAGCCTACAGCAAACATCATCCTCAATGGGGAAAATCTAAAAGCCTTCCCTCTGAGATCAAGTACAAGACAAGAATGCCCACTCTCTCCATTTCTGTTCAATATAATACTGAAAGTACTTGCAGTAGTGGTTAGGCAAGAAAAAGGTATTAAGGGCATTCAGGTAGGAAAGGAAGAAATCAAGCACTAGTCTGTGGAATATAAAATAACAGAGTGGGAGACTAACACCCAAGAGTAGTAGAAATAAAGACCAGGAGGTCTGCTCCATAGCTTGGAAACTGGCCTCACATGCTGGGGGAAAAGGCAGCTCAGATAGAGAATGGAACAGCAAGAGGATTTTGGGAGGACCCATTCGGGTTGGAAGATGCAAGCTGAAAGTAGACTATTGACCGAACATGAAGACCGTTCAGTACCTCTATTGCAAACTACAACACCCAAAAGGAGAGAGAGCAAAAGGGAATGCCCTGCCACAGAGGCAGGGTGGGGAGGTGGGAGATTCCATGGGGGTGGTGACAGGGATACTGTGATTATTGGTATAGGAGAATGGGCACTGGTGGAGGGATGGATAAATGATCACTGTATGACTGAAATGTAAACACAAAATTTCATAAATTTGTAACTGTACATCACAGGGATTTTCTAATAAAAAATTAAGAAGAAAAAGAATTTGGAATCTGTTTCATTGAGTACTTCTTTATTCTCAATTGCAAATTGAGTGTGTAGTTAATATGGTTATAAGAAATTCCAATATTATCTGATATGATTCATTTAATAATTTAAATGACATTATATTATTTTCTTTTTTGGCTTATTGCATTCAAATGAGCAAACCAACTCAGAATTCAAAAGTTGCAAAAATAAAATCACCAATTTTAATTTTACAAAAATTTATTGTATTCTAATTGTGAATGCTAATTTTTCAAAATAAATAAACAATTTTCAAGCATGCATAATTATTTGTGAATCTGAAGGAAGGGGAAATAGAGGTCTAGTAGAATTTACTAATTGCAATGCGTTTCCTTGTACTCCTATTAGCTCTATCATTATTGCTGTGGGAAGTCATATCTATTATATACTCTTCCTTTGTTACTTTATCACTCTTATGACATTTGACTGTATCTTAGATGAGAATATAAATTATGTGTCTTCTTCATTTCACAGAGCACCCTACACAGTTTCCATCACACAGTTGATTTTAAATAATTGACCAATTGATCTTTTAGTGTAAATTTTTCTGAAATCTGGAACTTAACTGAAACTGCAAGAAGAAACTTCTTAGATGTTTGACACAGAAATACATACTATCAACCAAAATTGATATTTGATGCATATCATCAATGAAATACATATTTTCAACCAAAATTAATACAAAGAAAAACAGGGAAAGGCAGAGAATAGTCTTCAAACTAAGGTGGAAGTGTGGGATGGAAATGATCAGATGCTGGTTCAGCTATTTGTGTAGGCAACTCTATTGGAATTAAAGGCTGGACCAGTCAACATTTTCATCAGCAGTCAATAAGAAACCTTTTCTACATGCACCCATGCCAGTACTGGTTGTTCTTATTCTTTTTGATGTGCAACACTCTTTGTGGTGTGAGATGCATTTCATTGTTATAACTTGAATTTCCATGACGATTAGTGATGTAGAGAGTTTTTTTTCCCTATAATAGATGACTGGATAAAGAGTCTGTGGCACATATACACAATGGAATATCTCTTGTTCCTAAGAAAAGATAAAGTCATGCAAAGTGCTGCTTCATGGAGGAATTCGGAGAGTATCATGCTGAGTGAAGTTAGATGGAGAGGGACAGATACTGAATGATCACTCTCATATGTGGGATATAAAGAAATACAGGTGTAGAATAAAAATGCCCAAAGACAATGTAAGGAAAGCCCATGAGAACTGATGTTCAGTAGGAAAAATGCCGCTTGAGGAGACTGGGGATAGGATAAGGAGGGGACAACTACTATGGTGGGGGAAGGCATTCAACCAGAAGAAGGTGATGTTGAATGGTGGTAAAATGTTATATGTAAAACTCATATCAGCAACAACACACTAAACCACCATAAAAAACATAAATATATATATGATAGATAGATAGATAGATAGATAGATAGATAGATAGATAGATAGATAGATAGATAGATAGATAGATAGGTTTTTATTTTAAAGCACCTTTCTTAGAGGCAGACTGGTAGATTGGAGACAAATTGGAAGGTGATGAAGAGGGCACTGGTGGAGGGAAGTGGACACTGGTGAAGGGGCCAGTGTTGAAACACTTTATGCCTGAAACCCCATTATGAATAACTTTGTAATTTAATAGTGACTAAAATACTTTAAAAAAAAACAAAGGACTTCACAGATTGAAAATGTATTGTCAAGCATGTAATATCCAAGATTGTCACAACAAAGCAATACAGACTAGAAGGTTCAAACCACAAAAGTTTATTTTCTTGCAGCTCTGGAAACTAGCAGTGTGAGAAATGCCTTGTTGATCAGTTTCTGGTGAGGGCTCTCTTCTTGATCTGTTGATGCTTTCATACTTACACTGTTCTTGTATAGCATGAACTCTGTGCAGGGAGAGAGCAAGAAAAAGCTTTCTGGTATCTTTTCTTATAAGATCCGGATCCAGTCTGATCAGAGTCCATTATTATGATCTCAATTAACTGTCATTAGAGGGTAATTGAATTGTCATCCTTTAAAAGGTCTTTTTCTAAACACATTTTCATGAAAGGAGCTGGATTAAAGCTGCAACATAAGATTCAGGAGGCCATAACAACATTTAGTCCATAAATCATTTGTAATCCTCAGATCAGTAAGGATGCAGGACAAGATCCATATTATCATTTCTCAGTGAAAACATTGAAAATCAGCAAGCTTGAGAGTTTTTCCAAATCACTGAAACAGTGAAAGATGGAGAATCAGAACTCATTTTTCAATATTATTTCCCCATATTTCTGTAGGTATATTTCTGTTTATTTCAAGTATTGGTGTTAACTTTGAGCACAGTGAGTTAGTTTTACAGACTCCAAGTGCTATGAAAGCAGAAATGTAGAGATATAAAAGTGTCTCAGTTTGAGAGGAGAAGAGATGTGTCATCTGAGAAGGAACAGGGAGTACAGCACAAAGGAAGTTTCAAGAATGATGCTAAACAACAATGAGATATCATATTATACCACAGAGGTTGGCCCATATCCCAAATAACAAAAGCAACTGGTGCTGGCGTGGATGTGGGGAGAAAGGGACTCTCCTTCACTGCTGGTGGGAATGCCGACTGGTTCAGCCCCTTTGGAAAACAGTATGTATGATACTCAGAAAATTAAAAATTGAGCTCTTATTTGACCCAGCAATACCACTTCTGGGAATATATCCCGGAGATACAAAAAAGTATAGTCGAAATAACATTTACACTTGTATGTTTATTGCTGCACTGCTTACAATAGCCAAAATCTGGAAAAAGCCTGAGTGCCCAAGAACAGATGAGTGGTTAAAAAACTCTGGTACATCTACACAATGGAATACTATGCAGCTGTTAGAAAAGATGGTCATGAAATTTGCATATAAGTGGATCAACATGGAAAGTATCATGTTAAGTGAAATAAGTCAGAAAGACTGAGACAGGCATAGAAAGATTGCACTCACCTGTGGAATATAAAGTAACAAAAGAGGAGACTAACACCCAAGAATAATAGAGATAAAGACCAGGAGGTTTGCCCAATGGCTAAGTTGGCCTCACATGCTGGATGAAAAGGCAGCTCAGACAGATAAGGTAACACCAAGTAAAGGGTGCTAGGAGGACCTGATCGGGTTGGGAGCTGCCGAAAATAGGCTATAGAACAAACATGATGGCCACTCAATACCTCTATTGCAAACCACATACCAAAAAGGAGAGAGAGAACAAAAGGGAATGCCCTGCCACAGAGACAGGGTGGGGAGGGGAAATGAGTAGGGGTGGGAGAGATACTGAGATCATTGGTGGTGGAGAATGGGCACTGGTGGAGAGTTGGATAACCGATCATTGTATGACTGAAATGCAAACACGAACATTTGTAAGTATGTAACAATACCTCACGGTGATTCATTAATAAAAAAATTGTCACTTATCACTTGTCATCTCGTTGATCTTTGATTTGCTTCAGTGGGCCCCAGTAATGTCTCCATTAGTCCTTGCCAAGTGCTATTGTAGCGCCCAATGGTATCGTCTCTCTCCAGGAACACGAAGAGCCTCAAACCATTCTTCAGGATTTTGACAAAGAAGTCTGATCATCCCATGGGTGGGTGGCCATGCAGTCTTTTGACATCGCGTGGAATCCAGTTGGTAACACCTCTAGTCCAGTGGTCGTCTGTAATCGCATTACGTGCCTGGCCCATCTGATTTTCGATGACTTGGCAACCGAGATAGCATCCTTGATTCTTGATCATCGACGGAGGTCAGAACTCTGGATTCCTTCTCTCATTTGAGTGAAATGTTATATTCCAAGCTTAGCTCTTTCAGTTCCTCTTTGAGATAGCTGAGTAGCATTCTCATCCTGTTTCACAGGGCCCAGCTCTCTGAGGTGTATGTTAGTGCAGAAAGAATGGTGGAGTTGAAAATATGTGCCCCGTACTGGAGGTTCTTCATCCTCTTAACCACTTCTTTGACACTCTTGAAGGCATCCCACGTTGCTTTCTTCATCCTGTGCAGTTCTCAACCCAGGTGCACATAGCTGCTGCATTTGGAAATATTCATTTTGTTGAGAGCAAACAGGATATCATAGACTAGTTCGTTTTTCATGCACATTGTCATGGTGAGATTCAGCTGCAGTCTGACCTTTCCACACTCACTTGGCTAATGTTTGGTGTTATTAGAACGATGTCATCAGTGAAGTGAAGGTTTAGTTGCTGACCATCTAACTTCACTCTCATTCCTTCCCATTCTAGGTGTCACATGATGTTCTTGAGGGTGGCACAGAAGAGTTTCGATGAAACGATGAAATTCTGCCGAACTCCTCTCTTGACACTGATAATCACTTCCTTGTAGTATGGTGAGATCCTGGTGGAGGATCCATAATACAGCTTGTGGAGGATCCTGATGTACTGAGTTTGAACACCCTGTTTGGCTAGGGCTTCAGTGACCACTTCAGTCTCAACAGAATCGAAGGCCCTCTTTAAAACGATGAACATTAGACAGAGCAGCATCTTGAACTCTTGCAAAACCTCAATGAGCTTGGTCACCGTGTAGATATGGTTGATCATGCTGAATCCTTTTCATAACCCGGCTTGCTCACATGGTTGTCCTTCGACTAGAGTTCTGCCTATCCTATTCAGAATGACTCGAGTGGATAACTTGTCCACGACAAACAACAGGCAGATTGGGCAATAGTTGCCAATGTTGTGGATATATCCCTTCCTGTACAACAGAATGGTCCTACTGATTTTCTATTGGGAAGGAACTTTGCATACAGGCAGGTAGTGTGTGAAGAGCCGAGCCAGTGTATTGATGAGTACTGGCAGCAGATTCTTCAGGTGTTTGGGTCTGACTTTGTCTGGACCGGGTGCTGTACGCGTCTTTATCAATGAAGTGGCGTGTCGGATTTTGGAAGGGAGAACATTGGAAATGACATATCCATCCTGTGAAATTTGGTATGTGGGCATGTTTTAGGTGGATGAAGGGATCTGAATAGAAGTTGTGAATAATCTTCTCCATTGCTCTTCTGGAAGATGTGATAGATCCATTTTACATCAGAGGGCAGTCATCTTGGTCTTGTAGTTGGCCAAGAACAGGCGAGAGTTGCAAATACTTTTCCTGGCTTCCTCCACATGGGCCAACACTGCTACTCTTCTCTCTTTGAGGTCTTCCTTTATAGCTTCTCTGCACAGCTTTGCGAACTCAGACATTAACTTGTGATTGCCTGAAGTTCGTGCCAAACCACATTGGCGAATGAGCTCTAGAGTTTCCAAAGATGAGCATCTGTTTGTGGCTTTTCCACTCTCAGCATTCCTCATGCAGTCATGGAGATGCTGAACCAGTCTATCATATTCCTTGTCGATGTTATCAATGACGCATCTTCCCACATTGCCAATAGTGCCAAAGAGCTTCCAGTTGGTGATCATTTGGGGAGTTCTCTTCTTAAACTTAAACTTTTTAGTCCTTTCTCCCCTCTCTATGAAGTAGAATTTTGTAAGAAGGAGACAGTGGTGGTACTATCCCGTTTGGAAATTTGGGAGAACAGCGACATCGATCAGGTAAAACTGTCGATTGAATATGATGGTGTCAATTTTGTTGTGGAACTGTACACTGGCAGACTCTCGTGTCCAACGTTTAGATTTGGCTTCTGGGACTGTGAGTTACCATGGATGGTCTTGATCAACATGATGAACTCAGTCTCTCATACTGTTCATTCCATTCTAGGCCATAAGTCCTGATGTGGAGATTTTCGGGCGACCTTCTTTGCCCTATCTTGTCGTTATAATCACTGACAATTATCTTGCATAAGGTGTGAAATTCTTTATAGAACTTCTCCAGCTCCATGTAGAACTTCTCAATTTCTTCATCATAATTGGATGTTGGTGCATAGACAACAAAGAAAGAAATTACTGGCAGTGAGTCACATCTATTCAAGCTTAAATGTCCGATTAGGGTTGTTAAGCATTCGAATGAATCAATTCTCATGGCCAAGTTCGTGTTGACAAGGACACCAGAGCCACCGATGCCTCTATCGTCATATGTTCCAAGGAACAGTTCTTCTCCAGGTCGAAAATGGCGTGATGTGATCGATGCCTTCTCATTTTGGTCAGACCAATGATGTCATACTTGATCTTCTGTGCTTGTATCATTATGTCCTCCATGGATGCTTCTGATGCCAGTGTATGTGCATTGAAAGTACTGACAATCATTTTAGTCCTTCTACATTTGGGCAGTCTAGTTTGTTCTTGATATTTTATCAGCCTCTGCTTGCTCTTCCTTCTTAACACTGCCATTTTGGTCACTCTTTCAGTGCCAGGCGAATAAGGCCATTGTTGTTACACTTTGGGGCATATCGAATATGCCAGGGGTAGCTTGCCAGGCTTTACCGTGTGGGTGGGGTATTCTTGGTACCTTGCCAGTCTCTCCGAGAGGGATGGGGGCTTTTAGGGCAGCCTCTAATTTCCCTTATAGGTGTTCCTATGATTCACACCATATTTGAATCCCATCAAGTATGGTGCAGTAATTATGTAAAATGGGTGTTAAGTGTCTTGTGATGTGTCTTGTGTCCACTTTGCAGCCGTGTGACACAGAAAGCGACCTGGAGTGTGTCGGTACCTGGGTACTGGAGGTAGTGGAGGTCAGCTGATGAGGTATTTATCTGGCGCCAGTAGGGTGGGTCACCTGGGTATGATTCCTGGGGCACCAGAGACTGGGGGAGGCAGACAGAGGATCTCTGTTTCCGGGTAGCATTGAGGCAGGAGTCCAAGGTCACAAAATCCTGGTTTACCTATTTCTTTGGGGCTTCACTCACGCATAAGGTTTGGCCTGAGTGTCTGGAAAGCAGCTTGGAGCATGGCGGTGGCTGGGTAGTGGAGGTAGTGGAGGTTGGCCGATGGGGTATTTATCTGGCGTCTGTTGGGTGGGTTGTCTTTTTTAAAAAAAATAAAAATTAAGAAAAAAAAAGAACAGCGCTAAGCTTGTCAGTGTACAGTATATTTGAAGAGCAGTGTACACCAAATGTACTCTTCAACCATTTATTCAGATGTTAACATCTGACCTTAGTCAAAATGTTTTAGAAGTTTCTCTAAGGCAGTCATGAAGGTTAAATGAGGTCCAATGACACCGATCTTACAATATTAGTGTACTTAGAGTCCTTTTTGCCTCCTGCTGCAAGAACTGAAGCAAAACCAAGTAAACACACACAGAAACTGCCATCTACAATCAGGATGAGATGGCTCACTAAAAGTCAAGAACTAGAACGTTGGGATTCAAATTCAGGTCTGCTGACATGTGAGTGAAAGCATTTCTAGTGTTTTAGTCTACTCTCTGGTATTCTGTTATGAAATTCTAAAATGATAGACACAAGGTATTCACCCAGGCAAGGTCTCTACTTCAGTGCAGAACCTTCTAAAAATTTATAGCTGTTGAAGGTTCACAGAGGCTCCCTGGCTATTTCCTTTTCCCACAAGGAACTGCTTCAAGCAAGAAGGTGCCTCACCAGGGATGTGGTTCATAGCTGTTGCTTTCTTCATATGTGGGAATCAATTTGAAGTAAATCTGAAATTTCAGTCTCAGCTCTCAAGTTCCCTGTAGGATCAGTGGAGCCTTGTAAGTGTATTACAAAGTCAGCTTCTCCCTCTGACCAATAATCTCTTCATTTCTTCTTACAACTTCAGGAACATTTCCCATCATATTTTCTGTAACCAAAACTCCATGTTAGAGTCTGTTTACAGATTGTCGAATCAAAGTTCCAGTTTATAAGTTATTTCTGTCCTGTGCCTCCATTACAACATTAATGACAGGAGGCTGACTACTAGGCTATGCGTATACAAAGCTACATCCTAAGTTCAGCTCACATTGGTATAATGGAAAAGACTTGAGACTCACTAGGTTGGTTCCTCATAAGAAATGAGGTAGATGCTTGAGAGAGCAAGTGATAGCAAAGATAGATTTATGAGACATGGAGCTGTTTATTAACCAACCCAGAGATGTCCTGGGAGAATAAAATAGTGAAATATAAAGATCCTTCCAACAAAAATAAGTTAGCACTTAGACAATTGTAATTTTGTAATTTGGCATAAAGAAAATTATGACCTCAATTCCAGTCAATTATGCCTTATATAGGGACCTTTATTTCCATAAATGCATTAGAAAAATTGGAATTTTTCAAAGTATAAAGTTTCATGTACTGATTTATTTTTAGTTTTTAACAAATTTTAGGTCATAAAATAAACTTCAAAAGCATGGCTTTTGATGGTAAAATAATTTTTCATGTTATAGAAACACATAATTTATTTTTCTATTTTCTTGTTTTTGAACATCTACATTATTTTCTCACTTTTTCAGCCATTATAAATAATCCAGAGATGCTACCATTGCACATAAATCTTCAGGTGTATTTCTGATTATTTTCTGGGGATAAATCTACAGAAGTAGGATTACAGTCACAAGAAAGGCTATTTTGAAATCTTTTGATATATATATATATATATATATAACTATATATATACATATATATTGCAGAACTGTGAAGTATAAGTATATACTATATATTCTTTCCTGCCTTTCAATAAGTGCAAGTTTAATAATTTAATGTCACACAACATACAGGGAAATATTTGTAGGTATTGCAAAAAACATACAGGTAGGTTCTCTTATGATCAGATTCCTAATAATCAGGGGAAGATTGCAATAAATTGTAGTGAAGGTGTGATAATGCTAGTGACAAATTCTGGAAAAAAATTGATCAGGTCATGACACACACACACACACACACACATGCAGAAAAAGAGAGAGAGAGACAGCGAGGCAGAGAGAGACAGAGACAGAGAGACACACACAGAGAAGAGAGCATCAGTGAAATACAGAATTCTCAGAGAAAGTAACTTTATAGAACCTAAGTGAAAATTAAAAAATTGGGAGGTAAGCAAGCAAATAATGTATCCTAGGGAGCTACAGAGGGTGGAAGGTGGGCAAGAATCATGCAAGTGATAAAGCCCATGTCTACGGGAAACTATGAGTTCCCTCCCTAATTCCATATGATGCTGGATCATGCACCTCCGGATCCCAGCTCTAGTGGCCCCTAAAAAGACAAAAACACAAGAATAAGAAAAAAATACACTTCTGATTACATAGATGGGATTGAGATTTTATTATTGTGCTTAATTTTATTTTATTATTATTCTAGAGAACTTTCCTTCTCAAATTCTTATATTATTTATAATATTTTCCCAGGGGGTACCCCCATATCTTTTATCAGTGCATATATCTGTAATAACATTAATTGTTTTCTTATTAATCTCCAGGGTCCACCCCCCTCATATATTAAAGGGCTATAAATATTTGGCCTTTTAAATATTAATGTTAACTGCAAATTTATATTTCAAATTTTTCACTTTACTGTCCCTGAATTGTTTGGGGCTACTATTTCTATAGAACTCCCCCACACACACACACTTTTCACATGTTTACATAGTTAAATCTATTCATTTCTCCCCCTATTTTTCTCTGTGATTTTTTTTCAGCATAGGATATTCGCAGGATAGGATTGTCTCTTCTTTGTCTCTTCCAAGTAGTCTCAGGCATGGGTGACTAGGACACTACTGGTGATTCTCTGCCAACCAGGCCAGACAGTTCACTGTCAGAGCTGCTTTTCTTACAGTGTCACTGCCTGGTATAGCCGAAGCCACCATGGCAGTGTTTGCCTGCCTCCAGTGTTATGCCTGGCAATTCTTGGAGGTTATGAGGATCCATCAGAGTGAGTTGAATGCAAAGCATATATCTTAACCCTTGTACTATGTCCCAAATCCCCATGTCAGTGTTGTTTTTATTCATTTATTTATTTGTTTATTTGCTTTTTGGGCCACACCTAGAGATGCTCAGAGATTACTTCTGGTTCAGCACTCAGGAATTACTCCTGGCGGTGCTTGGGAAACATATTGGGTGCGGGGGATCAAATCGGGTCAGCCATGTACAAGGCAAACGCTCTATCTACTGTACTATCTCTCCGGGTCCTCAGCATTGTTTTTAGAAGAAGTTTCAAATAACTTTTGTAATTTAGAGTTCATATTTTTCCTAGACTGTTTGAAATTGATTTTGAACCTTGGAATCTTTGATCCAAAAAATCTTTTATTTATCATTGCATCACACCAGTTTAAAAATAATGCAGTTTGTGCAAAAGCAACCTGATATCTTCAGTTTTATACCATGTTCTTTAAGTTTTATGTTTTGGTCACACCCGACAGTGTTTAGGCTACTTCTGGCTCAGTACTAGGTGAGGATATCACACTCCTGGCAGTGCTTGGAAGACAACGGGGACAAAACCAAGGCTTCCTTATGCAAAGTATGTGCTCCAATCAACTCAGCTATTTCTCCAGCCAATAGTATATCCTTAATTTATTTTTCTTTTTATTTCTTAGGGTCTTCCAAGCAGTGCTCTGGAGTCCAAGAAGCTGCCTCTTATGATTTTTATTCAAATAGGACAGCAGATCAGTGTGAGGGTCTGAGAAAGCTGTGAAATTTGGACCTTGCATTGCCAAGGATTACCCAAGAAATGTTCATAAAACCATGTAAAGCCAGAGATCAAGCTGAGATGAGCCACATCCAAAACATTTGTCTTAGCCCGTGTGACTATCTCTACTGCACCCACAACATGTCTTTTATATCAAGACATTTAGCTGAAGTTTTGCCACCATCTAAAATAAATAGAGTGCAATAGAAAATAAACCTCTTGGTCATTAGATTATGAAATAGGGAATAAGATTTTGTTTGGCCGAAACTACTGCAACCCAAGAAGTGAGGGAAACCACAGTAGTAGAAAGGTCGGTGGTTTTCAGAGCCTCTGAGTGGTATCACATTTATAGTCCTAGGGTTTGGAGACAGAGATAAAACAAAACAATAATTAATAGAGACATATTTAGGCTGTCATTCAAAGGACAGAAAAAGATGGTTTCACTGACCATATGCTTTGGTGTTGGCTAGATTTAGGAACTTCTTGTTGCCAGGATGGGTCAAGAAGGAAACAGTATCTAGAGAGGTCGGAGGTGTTCTCTCATTCAGTAGGATTAAAGTGTATGCAAAATACAACACATGTGAACATAAATGATAGAGATATAGATATGGATACATATCTAAAACTGTACAGTTATATATATATGACTCCTTTTCGATTAGCAACAATAACAAGCATACATTTTATATACCTTTTTCTAGTGTGACTAGAAATCAGGTTTCTAGAAATAGATTGGTTTTTGAATAATGACAATATCTGTATGACATGTTTCTTTCCCTGCTCTCATAAAACCATGGAAGATATTTTGCCCTGGATCTTTCTTCTATGGATATTTTTAGTTACTTTTAATTTTATGTTCTCTAGCTATAGTTCCTACACTTTTGCATGAGCTTATATCCAACTACATCTTAAACTCTAAATCCTTAACACTCCCTCTGCAATCTCCAAATCACTTTTCTGTCTTGTAATTTATATCTACCCTCCAGGTTTTCACCTCATGAAGACAAAGAAACGAAACACCATTTGTTTTCTGTGTTAAGGAGTTGAGCTCTCACCACTTCTGCTGCCAAAGCAGTTGATAAACACTGGGAAGCTTGTATAAAACAAGAAAAAAAATCAGGAGTGTTCTTCAATATTGCATCTGATTTCTCTAAAAACTTTACCCAAGAAAGCGCCAGTGTTCCTATTCTTTGCACCAGCAATTTTTTCAGTTACCATTGACATTAGCATCATTACCTGTTCTTGATCTTTCCCCCTTAACAGTAATAGCACAGAACACAATATACTTTTTGCAAAAAAGCCAGGAATGACATACTTAGAATTAATTTTATAAGAATTAGGTATTGTTAAGAAATCCTTTCTCCTAATATCTTCATTTCTATGAAACAGTAAAAAGATTTAAGTGCAGAAGAAAAAGTATATGTAAAATTATTCCAGCTTAGAAAACAATATATTTTACTGGCAGCTGAATTGCAAAAGATTTAGATCTAGGAGAGTTTTAACTCCAAATTAAACCACAACTCAACAAATGAGCCATTGTGACCTTTTATGTGACCATTCTGGGGTGCTATTTCCTCTTCTATGACATATACAAAGTTTTTTTTCAAAATTAACTGATAACATATATTCTTAAACATAATAATAAACATTTAAAATAGTTTATTCTGTGAGTTTTATAGAATTTGTATGTACTTTGATTATTCTGATATATTTTTCTTTTCAAAATAACATTAAAAACGAAACCCTGGGATCAGAGTGATAGTACAGCTGGTAGGGCTTTAGTTTTGCAAGTGACTGACCTAGGTTTGATCCCTGCCATCCCATGTCGTCTCCTAAACATTGCCAGGATTCAGCCAGGATACCTGAGTGCAGAGTCAAAAGTAATCATGTAATCCCTGAGCATCACCAGGTTCTCCGCAACCTTCCCCCCTAACCCCTGCTTGTCCCCCCCAAAAAATATGAAAAAAAAACACTATTGTTCTAGTGTTTTTTTATGTCTCATACATGATGCTTTGACTAGTATTATGAGGTCAGTAGTTTATCTAACAAACATATTTCAACAACTGTACATTTGTTTAACAGTGTTTTCTGAAATAAGTAACTATAAAGATTTTACAATATATGCAATCACTACATGCTTTGTGGATGTGTCTGTATACTTTTCTCACACAGAAAAAGGCTTAGAAAAATCACTCAGTTATGGTATTCTGCTCTGTCTTGTTGATTACACCAAATCAAAGTAGTTTCAGCCTCTTTTTCAAAGGTCCTAAATGAAAATCCAAACTGGGTGTTATATTTTTCTCATCAAGAAAATATGAAGCCAATCACAACTTGGAATGGAATTTCAAATATATTTCAGGGTAAATTAATCTTTTGAGGTCTAAACAGTTGAGTTCCAGTTTAGATATATCTGTTTCATTAATAGGAAAATATGTGAAACATTTTTAACTCCCACTGTCCTCATTTGTCAAATGCAGATAATGGCACTGATCTTCCTAAGTGTTGGGGTTATTATGAGGGTGAACTGGTGCCATGGGTGGAAATTTACCATAAAAATCATATATAAATGTAAAACAGCATCTGGATTCCTCACAGAACTTGCCGCTATGAGTTGCCTCAGGTTTTTCAAGGTAAAGTTTCTTGAGTTCAAAATGTCAAATAGAGGAGATAACTGAAAATTGCAAAATGGTGAATAGACTGGTCTAGATGAAAACTGGTTAAAAGGCTAGAAATAAGTTTCTGGTTATAAAATAGGAGATTAAACACAGAAAAATTCAAGGCCAATGATGGGTCCAGGATCTCACACATGCAAAGCAAGTGCTCTACCTTTGAGTTGCATCCATTACAACTCAGGCTTTGCTGTGAAAGTCTGTAACTGATTAGATAAATCTCACCTACACAATTGTGAGAATCGGTTTTAGCTAAAATCAACCAACTTTAAGTATTAATCATGTTCAAATACTTTTGATATAAAATTTAGACTAGTGTTTAACTAAATACATGGGTGCCATAATCTAGTCATGTTAATGATTATCTACCATAGACTCTCACCTCAAAGGAAGACATACAAAATGAAGGGTGCTGACCCAATCTTCTTCCTCATATTTGTTTCAGGGATGTAGACTGGGAGGTAGACTAAAATGCACTTCAAAATATACCAAATTGATTCTAAAACTTTTTTTGCCTGTTAACCAGATAATATTTTGTTACAATTCCTTACTTTAAAAAAAATGGATGTGGGTTTGAGTCAAGGAAACTAGGAAGATTATATATGACATATATAAATACTAATATTTACACACTCAAAGCCCTATGTTAAATACATATGAGACAGTCTCTGAGTGTGTTGAACTAAGTTAAAAATCCAGTAAAGTTTTGTTTTGCCTTGGGCAAGCTGCTCTCATCATCAATTTTATCATCTAAAAAACATCCATTGGTATAATTTCTTAGAGTTAGGGGATCCATGATATACCTAGAATAACAAGTATCAGATATACCTAAAAAATATATACATTCAAAGAATATTTCTTTTCAATCACTGTTTTTGGCTTGCTGAGTAAAAACTTATTTTTCCATCTGATGATGACTGTATAAGATATTTTATTTTCTGATAATTTGTGATTATTAAATCAATCTAGAAGAATATATGCATAGTTTTTATATTTTATATACACTATCCTACTGGTTATATGTAGCATATATTATTTTGACTATAAATATATATATATATATATATCATCTATCTTTCTATTTATGGGGCATTCAGGCAGATCCAAGACTGAACACTGGCTCTGTGCTCAAGAATCATTCCTGGTGGTGTCAGAGATCAAATTCAGGGTTAACCTGTGTAGAAGGTATGCATTTAACCTTTACACTATATTACTGGATGACAGGAATACTTTATAAATCCACTTGCACATTAAAGTTAAAGTTTTGCTTCCTGTAATATTGACTATAACAAGCTAAAAACTTTGGAGTGGAGCTTGGCTAGAGCTTATTCTTTCACTTCTCACTACCACTCTTCTGAAGAGCTATAAGGAGATAGGAGTGGTAACATAAAACTAGAGGATGTTGACAGGAAGCTGGCAGTCTTGTTTGGGAGGGTTAATGCATCCTTCATTGGCTTCCGATATGCAAAGTGTGATCTTACCACATCTTTGCCTTCCCAGTTGGACCTACATAGGTCCTCTTCCTTGGATGTTTTCTGGGAGGTTTAGGGAGCTGGTGCAGAGTGATACAATCCCCCCTTCCTACCAAGGTTGTTGTTTCAAACGTCTTGTGTTCAGATATCATGTAGCAAGAACCAGGCTGTCTTTATTTTCATTAGTAAGGCATGCATGCCAAGCTTCTCAAAAGAATTATGATATAAACACAGTGACAAAAGTAAAAAAGTAAATTTTTTAATGGAATCACCCTGTCCAAATATTACTTTATTGGAAGCATATATATTACTTTATTGGAAGCATCAGGGCAACACTGAATATCTGTAAAGCTGTAAATATCATATGGTCAGTGAAAGGCCATATTGTCTTTATTTCCAGTTTCCCCCAATTTTTGAAGATAATTGGTATAGAGTTATGGCAGTGATGGAAATTATAAAGCAAGGAAGAGTGTGATTTCTCTCATATTTTGAGTATTTTATTCCCTAGCAGACTGAAAATATTAAAAACAATGACCCCTGTTTCTACTCTACTACTCATCAGTCATCCATTATATATCCTAGGTTGACAAGTTATTTAGTGGTAATTGTTCCAGAAATATTCTCATTCGAACTTTGTGAGACTTTGCGGCTGTTGGAATGGGGTATATGTGCCCCATATGTGGATGGCTTTCATTTAAGTAGAGGCCTTAATTGCCAATTACAGACCAACTGACAAAATTTCACTCCTTGTCTGATTACAGTAGCTATTATTATTACCAGCATGAGCCGTAGCTCCTTTGGTCATACCACAAACTGGTAGCTCTCTGTTTTACAGCTTTCTGATCATTGTATAATGTACAGATTTTAGGTGGTGGCATATTGAGACGTAAAATGCTGTAACTTTCCCCTACATAGATTTCCAATAGGGTTCCTTTGCAATCATTTTTATGGGTTTTAAAATAATTCTATGCCTTTCTCAAGATCTTGCTTCCTGTTTCAGGAAGAGTTATTGGTCTTCCCCATGCTGAGAAAAATAACGTTTGAAGAACAAAATACAGCATGGCCCCCAGGACTCACTTTCTGTAGTGTTATGCAGGGGAAACCAACCAAGGCATTCATAAGCAGAATTGTGTCTTTTAAGAAAAAATCCTGACCATATTTCTTTTTAGAACCTACCATTTAATATTGTTATCTAATTCCCAGTATAATTTTCATGAAGGAAAATACAGAGCCAAGAAAATACTGCATAAATTGAAAGGAATTTTCTGAGGTAAAATATCAAACTGAATTGCCTGCGTAGGGCGGGCTGCTTTAATTATAATCTTAGTGAAACACAGTTGTCTGTATCTCTAAAAGATTGACAATTATGTTTTTTGAATAGGTCTGTGGTTTGTAAACTAAGCTCTATATACTTATATCACTTTGAGTACTAAAGCTGCTCTCCCGAATTTATGAAATATCTAGCATCATAATTTGGATCTCCATGCTCCCCCAAGACATTCATTATAAAGCACAGTGAAATCCACAGGGACAGCGATCCTGGATTGGAATCACAGGTCAGCCTACTTGCCAGCTTTGTGATTTTGACAGATTGACTCCATATCTCAAGAGTCTTGTTACTATCATCATTGACATTGCATTAGCTTAGAGGCTGGTTGTAGAAATTAAATTAGAAGAGCTGTTGTTTTTCTTTGGTATTGGGTAAGAAACACGACAAGTTTCAGTGCCTGTTATTTGCATTATGATTTCATCAATTTTGTTATTGCAATTACAACATCTGACTGTTCACATCTAGAAAAGCACTCAGTCTTCTTCAGCAGACACTCATTTAAGTATCAACCCTGCAGGGGACCTGCAGGAGGAGTCACCTTCTTCCCTGGTGATATGCAAATGGAACAGCTACCTCCCAGCAAATGCTTACTTAGGAGCTATTAATTATTAGAATCCCCTGCTCAGAAATCTCTCTCCAAAAGTCATTTTACATTAAGTATCGATGACTTGCTGACTTTATGGTTTGTAAGGCACTTCTGCAGTATGTTGGGTAAATGTTTTAAATACATCTTCTCACTGAAAACTACAAACTATTTGAAATAAAAGTTAAAACTCTGTAAAGAAATTAAATTTCAATAGATTTAAATAGCATATGTAGATATGTTTGAATTCAAATTAAAGCCCTTTCCTCATAGCCCCAGCAGGAACAGAGATGCCAGACCTGAGAAGAAGTGGGTGTGGGGAGGTGGTGATTGTAATATATTATTCAAAGGGCCCCAGGGGAGGAGTCTGAGCCCGCTAAAACACTTGACTAAAGTTCAAACTCTCTAGTGAAGAAGGAAACATTCCAAAAGGATTTGAGCACTTATAAAATTTTTGAATACTAACAATCAAGATAAAACAAATTAAGTGTTATGGATATAAATTGAATCAATGTGATTCTCAATTAACTCCTCATGTCTCAGTGGTTTGATCTTACATTATTTATACTCTTAGTGCCTAGCTATAAAATGAGGTTAAGACTTGTACAGTTTCATATGAGTATTTTGAGAATTTACTGACTTAAGAATTAAAATCATTTTATACAACATTACAATTAGATATGAACACCAAAGTTATTATCTATGTACTAACAACTGAGTTATTAAGCATAAAACAAACTTTTCACTATGGTTTTTAACTTAATACTTCAAGTATATAATATACAGTAAAATAATATTAATTTTATTAAATGTTACTTTTTCTTAACAGTCCTCTAGTATCATCTTATCTATCTTTACCATAGAAAAGTATTTGCTTAGTTCATATAAATTTGATAAATTGAGTTCTATTTCCAAAAATTACATATATTCTTAAATATTTATTTTATATGGCTATAATATATATTTGATACCTGAATGAATACTAGCATTTACTTCACATTGAGTGAGCTAGTTTGCAAAGATAGTTTCTATAACACGTCTCTATAAAAATGTCTTTTGGGGCTCAGTGAAAACATAGTTGTTAGGGTAGTTGCCTTGCATGCAAACATCCCAATTCAATTCCCTGCATTGCACATCCCCCACGCCCACACCCTGCAAGGAGTGATCCTTTAGCCAGAACCGAGAGCAAGCCCTGAGAACCTCTGGGTGTGGCCCAGCATAAAAATGAATAAGTAAATAAAGTAAGTGGCTTCAAATGATAATTATTCTGTTATAATTATTGTCATTATTCTGCAGTGAAGCTGAAACGAAGGTATTATCATGGCCATGCTCCCATAAGACATAGGCAAGGGTTTATTCTAGGTCGCTGTTGCCAATCTTTGGTTTCACTTGTTTTGCAGGTATATCAGCCTGATTTCTAACGTCATATTCATAAGGTATTCCGTTTGTTTCTGTGTCCAAATTTTCCCTTTTAATAAAAAGTCAGCCCTATTGCATTGTCTATCTTATATCCTTTGTAATCATAAATTTTAATTTAATTAATTGCATCTATAATAATGCAATTACCAAATAAAGTCACATTCTATATTTTTGTGGCTTGTATATCAACAGATGAACTTAAATAAACCAACTACAGGTAGTTTTTCTTTAATTATTCATATATATATATGCACATATATATACTCATATTCAGTTATGTACACTTAAGTACTTATATCTATTACTCTTAGTCTTGTGTTAGACTCTATTAGATCTATTCGATTGTTCTCCCTAAGAATGATGATCTGCTTTATTAATTTTTTTTTGCTTTTTGGGTCACACCCGGCGATGCACAGGGGTTACTCCTGGCTCTGGACTCAGGAATTACTCCTGGCAGTGCTCAGGGGACTATATGGGATGCTGGGATTTGAACCTGGGTCAGCTGCATGCAAAGCAAACACCCTACACACTGTGCTATCACTCCAACCCCAATTTTTTTCTTTCTTTTTTTTTTCTTTTTGGGTCATACCTGGCAATGCACAGGGGTTTCTCCTGGTTCCCCACTCAGGAATAACCCCGGCAGTGCTCAGAGTACCATATGGGATGCTGGGAATCAAACCCGGGTCAGCCTCATGCAAGGCAAATGCCCTACCCGCTGTACTATTGCTCCAGTCCTGATCTGCTTTATTCTTGAATAACAATACCTGGAGTTTACCAGTACCTACAGTTGTATTATCTAGTATATAATATCAATGCAATAAATATTGGTGTATCTATCAAAAGATCCAGAGAGGATAGAAATGTGAGAAATAGAGGTAAAATGAAAATTATGGTGAAAATGTGGAGAATAAGTGATCATACCTATCTATTTATAGGTAAGGTGCCAATTTTGTTTCTACATATCCCCTCTTCTGCTTTGTGCAAGGACAGAAAGACTGTCATTTATACTCAAATCAACCATAAAACAGTTATCTATTGGGATTCAGTTCTGTGTTGGAACCCACTAATGATTAGTTCATATACTTGTTACCTTAAGTATATCTGGGGACAGCTATCTGAATCATATGTGCACCACTCATAGTTATAATAAAACTAATTGCAAGTATAGGTTTGGTGTAGTCATTTGATCTTCTGTTTGGGAAATTATTTTATAAAATCAACCTTATCTTTATGAAGTCAAAGATTTATTTACAAATGATGGGGCTGGAGTGATAGCACAGTGGGTAGGGCGTTTGCCTTGCACATGGCCAACCCGGGTTCTGTTCCCAGCATCCCATATGGTCCTCTGAGCACCGTCAGGGGTGATTCCTGAGTGCAGAGCCAGCAGTACCCCCTGTGCATTGCCAGGTGTGACCCAAAAAGAAAAAAAAAAAGATTTATTTACAAATGACTTGCAATGTACCCTTTAACAAGTAGATTACATTTACAATGCTCTAACACAACCTACATCATCAGTTATATTTAACATTGCATATTTAACCAGTTATATTTAACTTTGCAAACACCCTACACACTGTGCTATCACTCCAAACCCAATAGGACGAATGAGCACTCCATTCTCTCTGCATTTAAATATTAGCAGCTGACTATTTATATTTTGTATTTTTCTGTTTTGACGCATCCACAACATAAGCTTAGGGTAATTATCTCAGCTATATTACATTATTTAAATGTACCCTACAGGTTTTTTCTTGATCAAATTTTATGCTTATACTACTAAATTAAATAAGCCAGTATATGTAATATGTATTGTTAAATACACTTTCACAATGAATTATAAAGAAATATTGTAATTGGGTAATTCTCATTGTTTAATATATAACTTAATGAAAATAATTGATTAACTTTTTTTGTGGCATTTAGGATCAAATCAGGGACTTCACATAAGTAAGTCAGGAAATCTATAGCTCAACTACATTCCCAGTACCTTGGCACATTATTTTATGTATATTATCTTGTTTATCCATACACAACTGACCAATAGTAAGCTGTCTATTTTTAATTTACAGAGCTGAAATCGAATTGTCTGATAGGAAAAATTAATTTTCTATCACGAATCACGAAATCACGAAATCCCGTTGATCATCAAATTTCTCTAGCGGCCTCAGTAACCTCTCCATTCGTCCTATCCCTGAGATTTTAGAAACCTCTCTCCACTTGGCCTTCCCAACGATGCCACATTGGAGGCTCTTTCAGGATCAGGGGGAATGAGATCCAGCTTGTTACTGGCTTTGGCATATGAATACACTATGGGAAGCTTGCAAGGCTGTCCCATGTGGGCAGGAAACTCTCAGTAGCTTGATAGTTTCTCCCAGAGGGAGAGGTAGCTTATAAGATATCACTCGGCTGCTTTGTGCTTCTGGGAGCTTGGCTTTAAGTCTCTGGATATTGACCATTGATGGGATTACACACACCTGGGTTCCTGTGCCGGTACTTTCATGTGTGAGGCTTGTCCGAAGGTGTGGAGAGGGGCCTTGAGCATGCTGTGGCTAGGTTCCGGTGGTCTTCAGCGGCCGGGAGCTCTGTTCGGGGCAAGGAGTGAAGCTGGAGCCCATCCCCTCCAAGGGGCCCCGGGGAAGACAGCCAAGAATGTAGGAAAGAGAAAAAAATTTTCTATAATATTATAATTTAAAAGTGGCAAAGATGTGATAAAATAAAAAAATTCAAAATTATCTAAACCTTTTTTTTTATTATACTACACTTAGGAATATTTTTAATCTGAGTTTTATACTAGAAGATGAGGGAAAGGTTAAGTAAAGGTAATGTAAGTGATGCAAATTTTAGAGAATATTTTAACAAAATACCTAGGTAGTAGCAAGCCTAAAACCAGTATTCAATTGCTTTTTGTTTGTTTGCTTGTTTTGGGATGACATAGGGCTTACTTCTGGCTTTGTGATTCTACTCACTCCTTGTATTGCTCAAGGCACCATATGTAGTGCTGGAGATCAAAATAGAGACAGTTCTGTGCAAGGCAAGTATCTTAGTCCTGTACTATCTCTCCAGCCCCAATATTCTATTCTTAATCAAAATACGATAAATAGCTACTGTTAACATCTGTGGCACTGTAGCTCTGTTGTCCTGTTGCTCATCAATTTGCTCAAGCAGGCACGAGTAACATCTCCATTGTGAGACTTGTTGTTACTGTTTCTGGCATGTCAAATATGCCATGGGTAGCTTGCCAGGTCTGCTATGCAGGCAAGCAGGATATGCTTGGTAGCTTGCCAGGCTCTCTGAGAGGGACAGAGGAATTGAACCCTACCCGCTGTGCTATGGCTCCTTTACCATAAGAAAATAAAATACTTTAGGAAGATCATTTAAAGATTATGATACTTTGTCTTCAGAGTTCTTGAATAAGAAAATCATATTTCCCTCCTAACAACAAAGCTGAAATAAGACCTATAGGCCAAAAAAAAAAATTGAGGTAAAATTAGTAAATAATGCAGTCCTTCAAATGTCTCTTTGAGAATAGATGTGTTTGGAGAGGAAAGGATAGTCCTTTGCTATTTATGGTATGATTAAAAACATGACACTCAACTTGTACTCTCGAAGCAAATTTCTGACAATCATTTAGAGATATTTTCCCATTGATTACATAAAAGAAAAGAATCTTGACTTATATTTGGATTACACAAAAATAAAATGAAAAAGGCAGGTCAAGGAAAGAAAGTTGCTGAAGACAATTGTACATGACATAAGACAACAGATGAGGAGAGACATGCTCCATGTCCATGTGAGGTCATGATGGAGTGTAAATCGTTCTGTCACCAATGGTTCTAAGCTATCCATTCCCCATTTTCGTTTTTTCAAATTTATTTAAAAATTTTTTTTTATTTTAATTATTTATTAATTCACCGTGAGGTCTAGTAAGAAAAATGTCATGTTTGAACTTTGATCATACGGTCATCTACATCCATCCCTTCCACCACCAAAACCCCCAGATGCCCCCACACCCCATTCCACACCTCCCCCTGCCTGCAGGGCAGACAATTTGCAAAGTATTCTTTCTCTACTTTAGTTACCTTCAATACTTCAAGACCAGTCATACCACCCCTCATTTCTGTGAAAATGCAATTTTAGACAATGTGTTTTGTATTGCTTGTTATGGATATAATATAATATCATGTGGCCATGAGAGCAGCCACACGTTAAGGAATTCTAAGATTTTAATAATTAGTTCTGAAGAAATCGCTGCAGCAAGCTGCTCCGGTCCAAGATTCATCTGTGTGTCTCTGGATTGTGGCCATGTGGGAGCTTAAGTAGACGGTGGGCAGATGTGACATCATCTCGCTGTCTCATGGGGGCATGGGGAATGATGGCCCACTCCTCCCCTGTCTTACGAGACTTGGGATTTGCCATCTTGCCATCACCATGAACTCCTACCTGCTGTTTCTCACTGGCTTCTAGAAAATAGCAACTGCTGGGGCTCTTAGAGGGCAGGCAGGGGGGACAACACCCACCCCCGTCTGGAGCAGCCCAGCGGACAAGGCCTTTTGCAAAGTCTGGGGTCATCTCTCCCGCAAGTTGCTCAGGTCCGAGATTCATCTGTGTGTCTCCATTTCTCATTTTCATAAGATATATTTAAAAAACTAATCCAAAAAAATTTAAAACATTATTTTAAAATATTTTAAACATTGTCAGGAATCCTGGGATAGGCTTAGTCACAATTTACACGTTCAAGTATTCTTAAAGTCTGTTTTCTCTGTCTTTAATTTTATAAAAATCTCTTTATTTTGTTTTTATTATGTTGCCATACCCGTGTTACTCAGGGCTTATTACTAGCTCTATGCTCAGGGATCAGTTATGGCACTGTTCAGGGAAACAACTGAGGCTGTGCCCAGTGGAGTGTGTATCACCCAATGTGAGAAATACTGGTCTAGATTCTAGGTTAAGTGGATGGCATTGGGTATAAAGTAAAGCTCGTGTTTTCAAGATATATTTAGGGACTATATGATCAAAATTCTTAGTATTGGGATGTAAAAAGAGAACGCAAGGAATTATTTGAAAGCATTTCACGTTTCTTGTTAAGAAGCTGCTCTTAGCTATACATACTGCTATGATGGTAAAGCTTGAAGGAGGGTGTCTGAGGTGGTTCTTTTCTGTAACTAAGTATACTAGCCAAATTATGGATTTTATGTCTCTTGATTTTTGCATATTTTAAATTTCCATGATACTTTAGAAGGTATTTTTATGAAAAATTTTCATGTGAAGTTTGAGTTACTCCTGAGATATCAAAAATGAAATGTTTCATGGAAGCAACATCTATGATCGCAGAACTCAATATTATTTAACCGTAATACACTGATGAGAGACTTCCATTATAAATTATACTTAATAATGTGTTTCTGATTACTTAGGAAGAAAATTCAAATTATGCCAAGCCAAACATTTCTGTTATGGTAGAAAGTAGGTAGTTACAAATTTAAATTTCTTTCAATCTTTTCAAAAACACGAGGTAGTTAGCATGTTGCTTGAAATAGAAGAAATTAAAGTAACTTAAAATGTTTCCAAATTAATGGCTACTCACATGTTTCACAGTATCTTTCTAAATATGAGTAAAAGAATGCCATGTCATTTTGTGAATAAAGCTGAAGAAAATAGGTACTTCTTTGGCTTTATTGGATGGTGGGGAGTTGGGGAGGGTGAGTATACCAAGCAGTGCTCAGGTCTTATTGCTGGTTCTGCCATTAGGGATCACTTTGGCAAGGCTCATATGTGGTGCCCAGAGATGGAACCTATGTTGGCTGCATGCAAAGCAAGCACTTTACCTTCTGTAGTATCCCTCTTGTCCCTGTTTACTTGACCTTTCTAATGGGAAGTATTCATATTCCAGAGCCTGGGCTTCTGTTACTCAGTGGGCTCCTCAGACCAGACTAAAGCTCGTAAATCTGGTGGCACTGTTATTAGTCCATGAAAGTATGTGTCACAAAGCCAACACGTTTTGTCATTTGTTTAACAGTTAGACTTTAAACTGAGGTAGGGCTGGGACTATTTAGTATAAATGGCCTTCACAATGAAAAAGAAATTACTTAAAATCAGAGTAATCAGGACGTTTTTAGCTATGTCTATCCTGTTTTTGGCAGGTGCTGAAGGACTCAAGCTATCCATCTCTCACAATTCAGGACACTTTGCACCAGAGGTGATATTTGGCCTGAAAATCCAAGGCAAACCCAGTCTCCTTCAGATGTGCTCATGAGAACTGAAGCTCAGAGAAGTAAGTTAGCATGCTCACAATATCAACTTCATCATCCATTGTATTAGTTTCTCGGGACTGATATATAAAACACACAAACGTGGTGGCTTAAAATAACTGGAATTTATTCTTCCACAATAAGGATAGAAGTGTCAAATCTGCATGTTAACAGCAGTGTATTTCTCTGACAGCCTTAGATGAGAATTCTTCTTTGTCCTGCTCGGCTCTGTTGGTGTTTTTTTTTTAATTGAATCAGCATGAGATACAGTTGCAACACTGTTTAATATTGGATTTCAGTCATATAGTGTTCCAATACCCATTCCCCCACCAGTGAGCATTTCCCACCACCAATGTCCTCAGTTTCCCTCCCATTACTCTCCTCTCCATCTTATCTCTATGGTAGGCATCTCTTTGTCTCTGTTTTTGTCTCTGTATCTGTCTGTCTGTCTCTCTCTCTCCTATTTTGGCCATTATAGTTTGCAATACAGACACTGAGAGGTTTTCATATTTGTTCCCATCCTATTTTCAGCACGCAGTTCTTATGCAGAGTGATCATTCCCAACTCTCTTTGTCAAAGTGGTCCCTTTTCTATCCCAGTGGCTTTCTACCCCAACACTTGAGGCAAGCTTCTAACCGTGGACCAATCCTCCTAGCCCTTGTTTTTACTGACCTTGCAAACAGTATGGGCCTTCCTCAAAAAGCTAGAAATTGAGCTCTCATGCAACCCAGCAATACCCCTTCTGAGGATATATTTCAGGGGCCCAAAAACAAACAGCAGAAATGCTCTCTGTACTTTTGCACTGTTCACAACAGCCAGAATCTGGAAACAACCCATGTGCCTGAGAAAAGA
This sequence comes from Sorex araneus, assembly GCF_027595985.1. NCBI lineage: Eukaryota > Metazoa > Chordata > Mammalia > Eulipotyphla > Soricidae > Sorex > Sorex araneus. The sequence goes on from NC_073313.1 coordinate 184,527,182, forward strand.
CAACTGGGTAAAGAAATTGTACTACATGTACACACTGAAATACTATGCAGAGGTTAGAAAAAATTAACCAGCATGCTATTCTATCTCCAAAATTAAATTTATAATTAAAAATTAATTTATTCCTTAAAATGAACATACTTTAAACAAAATAAGTACTTCTGAGAACAACTTAATAATCAAATAATAGTGGATATGAATCTAATTAAAAGTAAGTTTGGAAAAAAAAAAGTAAGTTTGGGCTGGAGTGATAGCACAGTGGGTAGGACGTTTGCCTTGCACATGGCTGACCCTGTTTGATTTGAAGCATCCCATATGGTCCCCTGAGCACTCCAGGGGTAATTCCTGAGTGAACAGCCAGTAGTAAGCCTTGTGCATCGCCAGGTATGACCCAAAAAAGAAAAAAAAGTAAGTTTGATAATATGTACTCCACATATTAGAGGCTATATTTTTTTGACAAAAATTGGGTGGAGAATTTGACTATAGATGTATTTTATTAAAAACATTTTAAGATAATATCATTAATTATTTATTATATAAATATTTTAATATTGAAATTATGAAATAATAGTACCCTACAGTGAGGAATTAGTGCAGTCAATTAATGATATCCTCCCTTATTGAATATTTTATAGTCATGATAGTTTCTGTGTTCCAAAAAAATGCAATAAAATAGGGGATGTTGCCCTTTGATAATAATTGTTTTATATAGAGTTTCCCCAGTTGTAGACTCTGAGGTAAGGGTTTATCTATGTTATTATTTGAGAAGTGACCATGGGGGTCACAGTAATGGGAGGAAAGTAGTAAGACAGGAAAACTTCTGAATAATGGCTAAAATACTATGGAAAAAAAGGGCTCAGTGCTACTGAAGATTTCTCTTAGAGACTGTGAAAAGATTGCTCAAAAGTTTTGTACCCAAGGTCTAAGAAACGGGTATTTTTTGTCCCCCACCTGTCGTTGAGATAATTTTGAAAGAAGTACTTTTAGGTCTATAAACTCCAAGGCTCTTAACAGTTCAATCAGTGCAGAAGGCACATGTTTTACAGGAGAGGGAAAAGAGAAAGAGTCAGAGAGAGAGAGAAAAAGAACAAATGATTTTTTTTCTTCTTGGGTCACAACCAGCATTGCACAGGGGTTACTCCTGGCTCTGAACTCAGGAATTTCTTCTGGTGTTGCTCAGGGGGCCATATGGGATGCTGGGAATCGAACCCAGCGTGCAAGGCAAACACCCTACCCACTGTGCTATCACTCCAGCCCCACACACAAGATATTTTTGGTATTTTCAGCAGAAAGCTCTTGGGGTTAGCATACACAGAATGATGACTACTGGCAGCACCTTTTACAGCATATAGGAAAAAATGCACTCACATTCTAATAGTGATCTTTTAATAAAGTTTTATAGGAAATTTACTTTTCCCCATGTGAGAAACTTTAAAACTGTAAGAGAAGTCATATAAATATACTTTTTAAATGATCACAAAAAGCATGTTTGTGTCTGAGATTGTTTATTCTTCAAGCACTTACTCTCAGGGAACTATTATCATCTGTTTGTCCAATTCATACTGCTAGGAAGTATTGAAGACCCCTTCCAATGTAAAGTGACCAGGTTTTAGAGATGCACTTAATTTTAGTCACTACATTAAACATATAATACTGAAGTGAGATTGGTCAGGAGAACAGCACATTAAAATACATGACTAAAGTTAAAAAAAAAACATGTGAATATAGATCAATGAACTATACACACATGATCAAACAGGAAAGGAAATGCAACATGCTGCAAAATAAGATGTTTATATGGGTTTTACTATATCCCTTTACCCACAATTTAAAGATCAAATGTTTATGAAAAAGAAATACTTTTTTCTCTTAATGAGGAAAAGTGAAACTAATCTTTGAAGGCCTGAGACTCTGAGTCCTGATTTTGCAGCTGAGACGCAGAGTGATGTTTTATCAATTGCCAGGAGACAAAGACAGACAAGAGAGGTAATAAACTCTCTGGGTGCTGTTCTTTGAGGGCATCTGCCTTTATAAGAGAGATTGATTCTGGCTTACAGGCAGTCATTATCACACTGTCCAGCATCAAAAAGCCCTTCCTCCCCGCTCTGCCCCCAGAAGTACATCGATTCTGCATGTCCCTAGGTGGTTTTGGACTCCTCTCAGCAACTGTTCAGCCTCAGAACACCTCCAAAACCTTCCTTTCCCTCCACAGGCCACATTAAGTCTAAATTAAGGAATTTCTTTAGGCAGAACTCTTTCAAAGAGTTGAAGCCAAAATAAAAGTTAATGAATTCCAGCAAAAGCAAAAGACCTCTGGATAGATGTTTTGCCCTTTTTGCTCATTGAGCTCATGCAGCTTTTATTTTCTCAGTTTTCTCTTTGTAAAACTCTCTGTTCCGCCAATGTTTCCAAAATTAATTTTGACCTTCTGGCAACATTTTAATTTTACATGCTCCAGGAGATCCTCTGTTCAACAACTTATCCATATATTTATTATCCGTTTTTAGAAAATAGTATTATCTTGCTCAACATAAGTATTCATTTTATGCCTAATTACACTGAAAAGTATGCATAGAGGTGAACACTAGTTTCAGAACCCAGTGTCAGTCTGATAAAGGCAGATCTGGGTTCAAGAATGACTCTGTAATTACCAAATATGTCAGTCTTGCTGATATTTGGATGACCCAGTCCAGAGAGCTATCCTCAACAAATGCTCAGACTTACCCAGATGGTTGAGACTCATTTTTACAAGACACCATAAAATGAGGTTTAATATTTAGACTCCTGTGAAGATTTGGAGTTGGTATAAGTAGAGTGAGTGAAATGTCTTAGAATATAGAATGAGTAGTTATTAGTATTGTGGGAGACAACATCTATCCAACAAATGCAAAAATTAAATCATTCTTTTGTATTTTGCATCATTAATTTGCCCTGTCATCACAAAAAGTTCAAAGGATATAAGACACAATGGCATTGCTCCATGTCAGAAGCAAAATTCACATTTCTCCTGTTAACAAGGCACTGTGCAGTCTGTCTTGTGTCAGCTCTCTAAATTTGCTCCCTAATTTGATATATAAAACTTTAGCTTCACGATCCCACAAGTTATTCTGTAAACATATTAACGTCCTTTGCACATTGCTGATTCTGTAGTTGCTTATTGTTCCGATTGGACAAATCTTTGCAGCCAATTGTCCCCATTATTGTGTCTGACACCTTCCTAACTCTCCTCCCATCATACCTGCACTTTCATTTCGTAAAAGAGTCTTAAAAATATATGAATAAAGTGTCCCTTTTTCAGTAGTGCGTGGGTAAAGGACTCATTTTGAAAAAAAAAAACTAAAAAAAAGGACTCATTTTGCTTTACACAATAGACTCTTGTTCATTTTCTGTCACCACATATGGCATATGAGTGATTTCTGAGTGAAGAGTCAGTAATATGCCCTAAAATAGCTGAGTACATCACAAAAGCAAAAACAAATTGGTGTCTCTTTGTTTTCATGTTTAATGTTTCATAGTATGCACGTTTTTTGTTTTATTTTGTTTTTTTTTTTACTCTGTAGAACTTATATCTTTCTGAAATTCTCTTCGTGATTCTTTGACTTTCTTCCCTTTTTTCAACTGACATAAAATTCTACCAAAAGCATAAATCTTTATGGTTTACTTTATTACTATGCAACACCTTTTTTAAAAAAAGGAACTGTGTGACTTGTGGTTTCAAATAGATTGAATCAAACTGAAAATGAATGAATACATGAATGAACATTACAGTTTTGAATAAAAGAGTATTTGTTCTATAGACTTGGTAGATAAGGGATAGGTTGGAGAAGAAAAATTCTTCTTTGATGAATAAATGATCAGTTAGGGGAAAAAGTGTGGGAATTCAAGATGGATAGAAGGGTATAAATTCTGGGGAGAAGTATGTTTCATGAACTTCAAAAATTTAATTTGTACTGTACTGCCTCTCTGGTAGACTCCTAACTTAGTTGCTCTTTGTTCAATTTCTCATTCTAAAGACTTTTAGGGTCTTCTGGAGTTTTTTTCTTTCCCTAAGAGTCCAAATCAATTTATCAGGAAGCCCAATGGTTCTAAATGCCTTCAGAAATGGACCATTCCAAATCACTCAAACTGACATCACCCCAGCCGGAACTAACTCTCAGTTATTACTTCGATGGCATTCTGACAAATCTCTTGCTTCTCTTGTCCCTTCTGCATTATATTCTTAAAAGGGTAGCTACATTGAGTCTTTTAAAAAAGAAAATAACTTGGCAAGGGAGATAATACATTGGGCGAGTTGTTTGCTTTGCACATGACTGACCCAGTATGGCCACAGCTACCTGATATGGTCCCCTGGGCCTCCCAGGAGTGATCCCTGAGCATAAAACCAGGAATAAGACCTGAACACTACAGGTTGTGCCCTCCTAAACAAAATTAAAAAAAAAAAATAATTCCCTGTGTTCCATTTATCACCACATTGTGTTACTCTCCATTTACTACAAATAGAAGCCCAGTCCGAAAGCTCCTTTGCGGTTTGATTGGTTTTATCTCTCTGACATCTTTGCTCTCCATGTTTGACCAATGTTTTTTTTTTTTTTTCATCTACTCTGGCCATGTATGCATCATGCATGTATCAACTTGAGAATTAGCTTCCCTAAACTTCAAACTTTATTCGATTAAAAATCTGCTTGGTGACCCTTTTAAACCCTGGATCATATTGCATCTTCTTAAGGATGCAATGCTATTTAATTTTACCCTTTGTTCACTTCTAGCTATGGTACTTCTTTTAATATTAAGTACCCACGCATTGCTTTTTCTTTAGTTCAAAAAGTTTATAAGCTTTATTTTGTGACCCCCGTTCAAATGTGGGTGAATATGAGGGCTCTGGATCATGTACCCTTTTGAAAGTGAGCCTCTGGTAACTCTAAAGGTTTTGTGAGTTTCTCAGACATCATCTTTGGACCATGGACATTAGGACCTGTGGAGGGAGGTGATGAGCTAATTCTAGACCACCCAGATTATAGGCTGGATGACTTTGGGTAAGTATTCTAAATTTTCTGTTTAAGTTTATATATATAATAATACATTATTAATATGATATAAAATATATTTATCATGGAGTTGTAAACCCAGTATATTGAGAACAAAATTTGGTGCATAACACCATATATTATTTAATACTAGAATTATTCCAACGTAAGCCAGAAGTTCTTACACATTTATATTTTTTATTTAAGTCATTTTTGAAGAAATGTTTGAGCAACATCTTTGAATGTTGAAGTCAATTTCTACATTACTACACTTTCAATAAATATGTGTGGAACTCTATTCTGTCTGGTGTGTTTTGTGTGGGATAGCAAGAACTTATTAGTTGCCTCTGAAAACATACTTTCTTTTTAAATGTTTTAATGAAAAATTAAATACACATAGGAAGACAATATTTATTTCTGTTAACATAATAAATTGAATATTTTTATTTTAGCATAGTATAAAATGCTAAATATTCTATAATCATTAAATAACAAAATAAGTGAAGTCCCATTTGGAATTGTTTGAAACAAACCTGGATGGTCAGGGGCTACCCAAAAAGCAGATGAGAAAATGGGACAACTGGTGACTAAGGTTCCAGATCCTCTCTGTGTGAGTGGTTGAGGTGGCTCAAGTGATGGGTAAATCAAAAGAACAAAAAGAACAGGCTGAGGGGGGGGGGGTGTTCTTGTAGTCAAAAGTGAGAGACTGAGTTGAATAGGTTATTGTTGGGCACTTAAAAGACTCAGGTTCTTATTCTGGAAAATTAAACTTTATTTATTGGTGGGCTTGGAGCAAAATAGCAACTTGGTCTGATGCATGCTTCATTGATGATGATACTGATACAAAGCCATAAAATCAGAAAAAAAAATGTCAACTATTCTTAAGGAAGATAGTGGTATCCTTGTGGCTATAACTGGTAGAATTTTACGGAATGAATAAATTTACAACGGGCTCTGTTGATAAAATGACTGTGACAGAGGATATTCATTGAATTCCCTAGTTCTTGGGGTCCTTGGCATTCTAGTTTTTGAAAGTTTTTTAGTATGTTTCAGGGTATCTGGATCAAAGACTAGAGGTTTATAGGAACTGAGACAGAACCTGACAATTGTTTCAGGGGCAGATGTAGTCAAGATTTGAGACAAAATATCTTGGTAATTCCCTAGTTTAAACTGTTCCCTTGATGCAGAAAAGAAGTGGACCTTTTGTAATGTCACTTAATGAGGGGCGCTTAACTCTGCACACAGAGAACCACTGAATGTATATTTATATTTTATTTTATTTCTCAGTCATTATGCATAATTACACTTGAAAGGGCACTGGTTATATAAGTTATAAAACACAGTAGATATGACAGGAGAAACACACTCAAGGCACGGAAAATTTGGAAGAAAGCCTAGATTATAAAGCCTTCCCATTAGAGTAGGAAAATCTAAGCCCTGTTTGAATACTGAAGTCAACCAGTGTCCACCCAGTAATTACTAGCAGCCTGCACAATTACAAGATGCAGCCTCTACAATTGCAGATGTGTGAGTTTAGGGGTTTTTCTCTAACTCATTTACCTACAAGTTACTCTTGTACCTGGCCTCACAAAGTAGAAAAATTATGGAGTCAGAAGCAGTCCCTCTAGAACTACATAAAGAGAGAAGAGGTCATTTAAAAGAATATTTGCATGCCATTATTTATTGTAGCACTTTTAACAATAGCTAAGATAAGCAATCAACCTAGGCATCCACGGAGAAATGATTGGATTTTGAGTGTGTGGTATGTAGACACAATGGAATATTATGAAGCTGCAAAGAATGATGAAATAATGCAATTCTGTGACTCATATAGACCTAGTAGATGTCATGTTAAGTGGAGTTAGCCAGAAAAAAAGGATAAAAGGTGATATCATTTATCTGTGGTTTATAGAATAACTGGATGAGGAAGTACAGGGTATTAAAACATATATAACTACATTGTCTTCTACCCCAGACTACAGAAAGAAAGAGAGGGAAGAAAATAATTGAGGGATTAAAAAGAGGTGGATGGGAAATAACAGTGAGCAGGAGTCAGTGTACCCTGGGGTACATTGGTGGTATAGAGGGTTGTTGTAGCTTTAGATACAAACCACAGAGTCAACAACACTGACCGCATTAAATGCAAACCAAAACAACCAAGCTTAAAAATGTCCCATCAACAAAGCAGACCGGGGGAGTCGAGGAACGCTGACACAGTTGGCAGAGCTGGTATGGGGTATTGTATGCCTAAAACTCAGCTATGAATAATGCTGTAAATTATGATGTCAATAAAAAAAATCAAGTAACCCCATCAAAAGGTGGGGATGAGCTGATGGACAGAAATATCTTAAAAATATAGATGGCTAGTTGACATGTAAAAAAGTGCTCATTGTCTACTGTGATTGGGGAAATGCAAACCAAAATAATGAGATATCACCTCACTGAGTAAAACATAATTTATTTAGATTGAAAACAAGCAGTGTTGGCAAGAATGTGGTGAGAAAAGAAATTTCATTCACTATTGGTGGGAATGTCATCTGGGTCAGTCTTAATGGAAATTCGTTTGGAGGTCTCCAAAATGTAAGACTGGAAGTCTCATACATCCAGTGATTCCACTTCTTGTTATTTATGTCCCAAATCCGAAAACATTAATTTGAAAGACTAACTGCACAGCCATGTCTACTTAGTATAATAGCCAGGATATGGGAAACAATACAAATAGACAAATGTAGGTGAATGAATCAAGACGTTGTGGTACATCTACACAATAGAATTATGTATACACTCTGAAATTGTGTATGCACTGTGATACCTACATAACATTATGCAGCTATAAGATGAAATGATGAAATTTACATAATGTGGATGGAACTGGAGGTTATGATAAGTGAAATATGTCATAGGGAGTAGAACAAATAAAGAATGAGCTCATTCACCTGTGGAATATAAAGCACCTAGGAATGTAGACAATTACATTCTGTAATGACAAACCCATTAATTTGGGATACAGAGCCAATTACCTAATTGGGAAGGGAAGGGGGACCGAGGTGGGGGAAATACAGACTACAGAATCATAAAGACAGTTGTAGAGGATCATAGACTTTTTGGTGGTGGTGAGCCTACAAGGCTTAATATCAATGCCATGAATTTTAACAATATTATAATTCCCTAAACCATAATAATTTTTAAAAAGATCTTAAATCCTAAAAATAATTGACAGTAACTCTTCTGTAAATGTTTGAAAGAACTCACTAATAAATCCATCTAGACCTAGGCTTTTGTTTTTGGAAAGGACTTTAATTGCCATTTCAATTTCCTCAATAGTAATAGATCTGTTAAGGTGTTCCATATCTTCTTGATTCAGCCTTGGGAGGTGATAAGAATCAAAGAATTTATTTATGTCCCCTAGGCTCTGTCATTTCATGGTGTAAAGTTTTCTAAGTAGGTCTTTAGTGGGAAGCATGTCAGAGAAGGGAACCTTACAGATAATGATAGAGGGAAATGGTTACGCTGATGACTACTATGTACTGGAATTTAGGAAAATGATATGTATGATGGCCTATCAGAACATTATTGTAAATTAGAGTACCTAAATTCGGATAGGAGTAAAGGAATGGAACAAAAACAAAGAAAAAAGTATCTGCTCTAGACATAGTCGAGAGTAGGAAGGAAACTGCGGTCACTGGTGAAGGGAAGTAGACACTTGGTAAGGAGATCGATTTTGTGACCTTGTACATATGAAACACAATCACAAATAATTTGTTTTTCATGGTGATTCAATATGACTTTTTTAAGGAATCCTAAAATATATGAAATGAGCTCATAGATCATAGGCAGAATTGTAGTATGTCTACATGTCTATTATAGCATGTGAATTTTCCTCTTCTCCAATTAGTTCCTATTAAGCCTGTTATGTTCTATAACTATCATCTCATTAATACACTAAACACTACTCCACATTGGGGTGTTGAGGCTGTTTGCAAGAGGGTAGAAATGACTATAAAATTCCTAAACACTCAAGAAATTGTACCATACAAGAAGTTAAGAAGGAAATTAATGTAAAATAATGAATTATTATCAGGAAATTGAACTTATTATTTTGTTAATTTTTATATCACTGTTCTTTATAAACAAAAATAAAAAGAGATTCTTAATGATTTCCTCAGAGTAATGATATTTTCTAGAATCAAATTAAATCTGATTATATCCAGTGTCATGTTATCTTACTAATGGCATTTATCCATAAAGGAGTGAACTGTGTTGCTTAGTGTCCTGTGAACCACAAAATCATCTGACAACAAAACATCTTAATACACATATTTTGTGTGCTTTTCACTATACAGTTGAGTGTCAACCTCTGTGTTACTAGTCCACAGAATCAATCAATATCTGGAGAGTTCCTTTAAGGATCTAGACATTACCCTTCCATTGGTAGATGGTGAAGAAAGGGAGGAGGCCAACGTTTTTCACATTTTTATTTATTGTTTTGTAGTCTCAAACACAGAAACTGCTGAATATTTTCCTCTGGCTGTAGATAACACTTGGCTTTTTCTAGGTCATCTTCTTTTCCATCAATACACACTGGTCTTTTGTATTGTATCAAATGTCCTTCAGTGATGACTTTAGGTAAAGTTGTGACATCCACTCTCTGTTCCCAGTATTTCTCCTTGTTTGTCCTTGCCCCTCCCCCCAAACAAAAAGATCCAAATTATTATATGCATAAAAATATGCCTCCATTTTGCAACTCAAAGTCAACTTTTCTTTTACCTTTTATTTACCTAAGATTCTAGGAATTTTTGTTAAAAAATAGTTTAAATTGAGAAAAAGTCAAGACTGCTTTATAAAGAGACTAAAAATTTTGCACCCTTCACTATTGCTTCCTTTAGTGATATTTGTCATTGCTCTCTTCTCTCTCTCTCACTCTCTCTCTCTTTCATCTATCTATATCTATCTATCTACCTAATTGAATACATTACAGAAATAAGCCTCACAGACTTTAAATTCCATGACAAAAAAAAGTTTTTAAATTACGTTTAGTTAATGTTGTTTTATGAATTTAATTGAGAGGGGGTTAATCATCAACTTGACTAAAAATAATTTCCTTCCGAAAAATCAAGAAAGAAAACCTGAGATTAAGAGTCAAGATGTCAGTGATAAGCTAAATAAAGGTCTCACTATTGATGTCCATGTCTTAATATTCAGAGTCTAAGAATTTTTATTTTGCAAAATGTGATTAAGTTATGGAGGTTAAAATCTAAAGAAAAATCACAAGTTTGCTGGGTATCCCAGTGTAATTAAAAATAAAAATTCTTTTAAAAGTAAGGCAGGTGATTCAGAGGCTGAGAAATTGAAACAGTAGTGAATGAGAGAAGCATGATGAATATCAGAGAAAGAAAAAGTAAGATGCTGTGCTATTGGTTTTGAGGATGGAGAATGGTCCCCAGCCTGGGGAATATGGGCAAACTCTCAAATTCAGGAAAAGCAAGAAACAGATTTTTCCCTAGAACCTCCAGAATGTGTGAAACCTTGCTGACACATTGCTATTAAAATTTCCAATGTAAGCACGTGTTGGAGGGTACATTTGTGTTGTTTTAAGCTCTTACATTCACAGTCAGTTGTGATTTGCAATAATGCCAAAAGTATATGTCAGTCAACTTTGATACAATATGTTTTCATAGATTTCCAGCTATAGTAGTACAATAGTGGAAGATTGTAATGGAAAATATGTAAAGGAAAAATGTCCAAAATATGTAGCAGCAGGCCCCAGAGCCTTTGAAAACAGAAATGACAGACATAAACAAACTGTTTTTTGGAGCAAATATTGGTGTTCTTTTAAGTGCCCAAAGTTAAGGTTATAAATTGCTATATGCCACTAACTGCTCTTCCTCTTTTCCCTCTTTGAAGGTTTGTCCTCTAGAGCATAAATCTGTGAAGCTTAAAGCTAAACATTAAGTCGACCAGCCTTAAAGTGAGCAGCAATTTTTTTTAGATGTCAATCCTTACCAATCACAAGGGAAATGATCACCCTCTGGCAGATTGAGTATTGATGTGGGGAAAAAAAAAAGAATGAGCCTTTTCTGGAAAATCTAAACTTTTTTTCTTCATATGTTGAGTTTTATCCAGGTTTGCGATGAGTGAAAGAAAAATAAACATTACAAACAATACAACCATTGTTATCCAAGATAAAACAAGTCTATGCCAGGTTTGTAAACTGCCAATAACTTGGTTGGGGTAGAGATAGAGACAAGCATCCAGCCACTATAGATTGATGTACTTTTAAAAACAGTTGGGGGAGGAGGAAGTACTGTTATCTTTTCATATCTCTCTCTTTTTACCTTTGCCATAGTAGGGACACCAAAGGAAAAATTTAGTGTCCTGAAGAATTCAGTGTGAGGTCAAAAACTCCAGAGCTTTCATTGGAGGCCTATTGATACACCTACTTTGGGGGCTCCATTAATGCAGAAGTACCGAGGGTCATCCAGCTGTGCTTATTACCTGAGCAGTGGGGAAGGGTGAGGTATGATCACCATTGTCTGTAAGAAACTAACCTTATTACTTTCTTCCTACTGTTTTTGTTGCACTCTATCTATTGGTTGCCAATTAGACAAGCACATAAGAAGAGTAAATTGTTAGGTCAACTATGGTTATTGTAAGAACCTTTGCTTGGGGACACAATGATCTAAAAGACATATGCAAAGATAGAAGAAAAGGTTACGGAATCGATCATACCATTTTATTTAATTGGCACAGAGAAAGTAAAATGATAATTACTTGTCCAGTATTTCAAAGTGCAGTGTTACTTATACTCTCAAATGTTCTAGAGTCTGTCACTGTAGCACTGTTGTCCCATTGTTCATCGATTTGCTCGAGCGGGCACCAGTAACGTCTCCATTGTGAGACTTGTTGTTACTGTTTTTGACATATCAGATACTCCACAGGTAGCTCGCTAGGCTCTGTCATGCAGGCAGGATACTCTCAGTAGCTTTCCGGGCTCTCCGAAAGGGATGGAGGACTCCTACCTGAGTAGACCGCATGCAAGGTAAACGCCCTATCTGCTGTGCTATTGCTCCAGCCCTAGAGTCTAGCAGGTTCTAGAGTTTAGCAGGATAAATTAAACCTGCTCTTTATTCCTGTCTCTCTCCTCCTCTCCCTTACCATCCCCCTTCTTTTTCTCTCTGTTCTCTTCTAGCCTTGCCTTTTACATTCCCTCCAACGGTTTAAATAACATGAGGGGTGTATTACAAATTAAACTTCAAATATTTTTTTCTACTACTAATGGTAACAGTATTACCCCCTCATCCATTCTACTACCAAATTTTACTATCACCATCACTGTCATCACTATCATCCCATTGTTCATAGATTTGCTTGAGCCGGCACCTATAACGTCTCTATTTGTCCCTGTCCTGTACTAGTGTAGCCCAATGGATATTGGGGGCTTTTTCAGATCAAGGGAATGAGGGCCATTGTTGTTACTCCTTTTGGCATATCGAGTACGCCATGGGTAGCTTGCCAGGCTCTGTCACGAGGGCAGGTACTCTAGGCAGCGTGTCAGACTCTACAGAGGGACAGAGGTTTTTGTTGTGGCCTCTAATCACCTTTACAGGTGTTTGCAGTAAGCTTTTGTTTGACTGGCATGTTGTAACGATCTACCCAATGACAAAGATGCACCTGCCTGCATCTCTGGGCAGCACATGGGACATCTGCAGTCTCAGGTTGATCTCCTTGAGGTCGATGGAGTGCACCCAAAGGTTTTTGAGCAGAGCAGACCCTATGGAGGAGGGTCTGTGCCAGGTCGAACACCTGCACCGAGTTCCAGGTTACCCGGTGGTTGGCTGGCAGCACCACACAGTGGATGGGCCACTGCGCGCACTGCCACTGCCATGGCTCTATGTCCCAGCTGCATCTCGGCCTGGAGGCAAGATGGAGGCAAGATGGCACCGATGCCACTTGAACCCCTTGCACTCACCATCTCATCTTAGACAGTGCGTGGCTCAGCACGCCAGGCATGGAACTCTATGCGTGATGCCTGCTGGAACTCTACACGTGATTCCTGATGTATATCGCTGGCTGTTTTGCAAGATTCAGACAAAATGGCATCGTCAGGGCATGGAGAAACTACCAAGTTTAAGGAGAATAGATATAAAAAATTATGATCATGTTAAGTCCACTATTCTTATGTCTACTATCATTTACACTGCTGAAAATAATGCTTTCTACTAATTATATAATTTAATTCCCTTAGCAACACTCAACATAGGTATTATTATGCCAAATAGCCTCAAAAGCAAAACAAAAAAATCAGAGTTCTCAGCACTTTATCCAATTCCTATTACTGATAAGAGGGAACTTTGGGGTTAATCCCCCGAATAAAACCAAGATTCATTTTTTTCCAGGGTGTGTAAGTGCCTGTGTTATCTGAAATACTTTCACTTCAGATTATTATTCCTTGATCTTTAAATTCATATCATTGGTCTGTCTTTGGATATACCAAATACTAGTACTAATTGCATTTTAATATTTATAGCCAGTAAATTTTAGAGTTTTAATTACAGGCTGAAGATAATTCTTAAAAAATATTGAAATGAAAAAAGCATGAGAACAAGAACCATATGATCTGTATGTCCTTTCAGCTCTGTTCCTAACTCACATCACAGATTAGGTACCCACTGTTATTGTCGTATTATAGAAAGTTTTACAGAAACTGTGGTCTTAATTGAATATGGAAGTAGGTTAGGAAACATCATAATGAATGCTGCCTGGGATTATTTTTTTATTATGTCATCCTCTATCCACCCATACACTAAAGTACAGAGAAAATATCAAGGGTGTGGTTTTGGAAACTTATATGTTAATTTGAAACCAGTCGTCCAGGCAGTTTAAACTCTTATTCCCTGGAAGAGCTGACCTCAAGACCCTTGAGAACTAGGTAAAGTGATTTTTGTGAACATTTCAATCATAAGCAGAAAACAAAGGCAAATAAGTATTGTGCATGTGATACTTTTACCTATAAATAACAATACTTATTGTTATTTAGCTCTTTTCCTCTGGAGGAGGTATTAATTGGTATGTATCAGTTCCAAAGGAAATTAATTTCTTTCTTGCTTTACTGGGAAGAAATGGAACTGAGTCAAAATTGAAAGATGTCTTAAAATTTGGCTTTATATTTAAAGCTAAAGTGTGTGTTCAAAATAAAATCTTTAGATCAAGTAATGTTTATGCCTATCAAGTTATAAATATTGTGTAAAACTAACACTAAAAATACAAAGGAGTTCATATTATCATTTGTTTCATAACTGTTTATAAGAGAAGATTCGATACAAATTAAATTATAAATAGAAGATAAGCAGATTATTGTAAATTCACTAGATATAGTAAAATTATATCCATAAAATTATAGTCATTAATTCTATATAGCAATACTCCCCAAATCTTGACACATACTAGAGCAATAGACAACAAAAACAGAGGATAAAATTTATTTATCATTTAAGTATAATTATCTAGCATATAAATTAATTATGTGTAATTGCCAATTTATAAGATAATCCTTAAAGCCTGGAACCATACTATCTATGCATATATCTATGCATATATATGTATATGTATGAATATATATACGATATGTTTTCCATGTATTTTATACCACAAACACACATACATAACCTAAATTTTATTCTATAGTAGCATTCAGGTGAGCATAATTTTTCCATGTTTAAATAAAAAAATGCTTAAAATTATTCAGCTATTATGATGTATGCAAAGGTGAGTTATTTCAATTTGATGATTATAAATATTTCACAAATAATTTGGGGGGAAAGGGAGACTTTAAGTCACACTGGGCTGTTGCTCAGGGCTTCTGGCTCTGTTCTCAGGGATTGTTCCTAGAGATGTTTGGGTTCCCTGTGTTATGCCTGGGATTTTACCTCGGTTGGCAGTATGAAGGAAAACAACTTACCACTCTACTATCTCTCTAGTACCTACTTTTTAAAAAAAGTTGTATTAAATTACTTACTTTTGAGTAATGAATAAGGCCCATTTTTGTTAGGAATCTGGAGTCCCAACCTCTGTCTACAATCAAGAATCAGGGATGCTGTCTCGTTTGTTAAGGTGTCAAAAATCAGATGGGCCAGGAACATAATGCAATTTAGAGATGGCTGCTGGACTAGAGCTGTTACTGTCTGGATTCCACGAGAGGTCAAAAGAACATGTGGCTGCCCACCTACGAGATGATCGAGATGATCGGACTTCTTCGTCAAGACCATGAACAAAGAGTTTGAGGCTCTTTGTGTTTCTGGAGCGAGCAAATGCCATTGGGCTACACTAGCATGTGATAGTGACAAATGGAGACATTACTAGTACCCGCTTGAGCAAAACGATGAGCAACAGAATGACAAGTGACAAGTGACTTTTGAGTAAATAAAATTACATTTCATAGATGGGTGAACCACACCATCATGTGATGCTCTTGAAAAGCAGGAAATGCTTTTCTGAGGAAGAAATTCTGCAAACAGATAGTCTTCTGTATACTACAAGCCTTCCTTGGGTGTCCAGCTTTACCAATCTAGTCTGCAGAGTTTGGATTTGTCAGTTTCTAAGGTTATGTACTAACTTATAAAAATATTTCTCATCCATCTCAATCTCTCTCAGTGCGAATCTTTAGATCAATCATCATCATCATCATTATCATCATCATCATCATCAGCAGCAGCAGCAGCAGCAGCAGCATCATCCCGTTCATCGTCGATTTTCTCGAGCAGGCTCAGTAATGTCTTCACTAGTCCTAGCCCTGATATTTTAGAAGCCTCTCCTTACTCATCCTTCCCACCAGTGCCGCACTGGAGACTCTTTCAGGGTCAGGGAAATGAGACCCATCATTGTTACTGGTTTTGGCATATGATTATGCCACAGGGAGCTTGCCAGTTTCTCCCATGTGGACAGGAAGCTCTTGGTAGCTTACCAGGTTCTCCCAGAGGGGGATGTAGGCTATAAGATGTCCGGGAGCTTGGTTTTATAGTCTCTGGATGTTGGCTGTTGATGGGATTACACGGCGTGGGGGCAGTCCCTGGGTGTGACCGCCTAGCTACTGGAAAATGGGAAATCTGGGCAGAAGAGATCCAGTCCTGATCCAAGCAGGCTTGGAGGTCTCAGCCCTGGGTCCCACACACCAGGGTTACTATGCCGTTATCTTCATGCGTGAGGCTCATCTGAACCTGTGGAGAGGAGCCTTGAGCATGGCTGTGGCTGGGTTCTGGAGGCCTTCGGCTGCCGGGGCTCTGCTCTGGGCAGGGAGGGAAACTCAACCCACCAGCCAGGTGCAGGGGCAAGAGACTCTGCCTAGATCAATAATATGTTATATACACCTTGTCTATCCTATTTGTTCTTTTCCATTAAGAAAAACTTACTATCTACTACTTCTACAGATTTTTGGTACAGAGAATGATGGGAATAGGATATCCAAGATGAGTTTTGTAAATTGGTGTTGGTGTTTCCAGAATTGGTTTTCCAATGTGATTAAACTTAAATAATATGTTTTATAAATTAGTGTTTGTGTTTCTGGAATTGGTTTTCCAATGTGATTAAACTTAAATCATATTATTTAGTTAGTCATATTAGGTAGTTAAGATGGACTTTTCTCTAGTAAAAAGAGTACTGATAGCCATAGTATATGACAAAGCAATAGAGATGAGCAAAATATACTGAGATAATTATAATCACAGTCTCATATAACAACATTAATTGTTATTATTTTTTTTATTTTGGGGCCACACCCAGGTTTGAGTACATGCAAGACAAGTGCCCTACCTACTGTACTATGTTTCTGGCCCATATATCTTTGAATATGTTTGACTACTTCATGAACATGATTGTCTGCTTACTGCTCTATCACTAGACAGAGCAGAGAAAAGACAGAAATGGTTTAAAATATTCTAAATTCTTCCTAAAGCACTGCACAAACGGCTCCAAGCTTCTATATCTGTAAGAAACCTGCTATAACCAGGGAGCTGTTTTTTTTAAAAAATTAAAACTGGAAATATACTTTGAGTAGTTCAATACAATATAAGTTCAAGTTCCAACATTAGTGCATTTCTATGGATTTTTGGTTAGTATCACTAAAATAATTGGGGTCGGGGGGCAGGCACTGGGAAGTCCTGGGGACTACTCCTGTCTCTATGCTTAGTGATCTCATGACCATGTTAAACAGTTCAGTAACATGCAAGGCAAGACCTTTAAACCCTACACTATATATATCTGGTTCTATAAAACAGAACGTTTTTGGAAGTATTGAAGAACATTTTGAGGAAGCCATAATTTATTCAAACCCAAATCACGTAAAGACACAATGTGCATTATCCATGATGGTTTTGGTTTTGTCCAGCATGCTAAATAATTTTAATATTTAAAAAAATAAATTTGGCTTTGGTTTGCAAAATTATTTAAATTTCATAGATTTAGCTTTACATCTCTTTAGGTACATGTGCTTCACTAAACCCACTGCCAAAGATTCAGTACCATTTTCCTTATCAAATTATTTATCTCTAAGATTTTTTGCTCCATTCCCTTCTGCTTCCTCCAGAGTAACCATCAGAATTTCAAAGTATAATAGTTATATTTTGCGGATTTTTTGTTGGTTTTGAGGTGTTTCTAATAATTGTCTTAACTTTCTGTATTATTTTGCTGAATACAATTTTCTCAAGGTCTACCTATGTTATCATAAAGAAAAATTTTATCCTTTAAGTATCTAATAGTATTCTATTGAAAATATATGCCACAACTACTTTATCCAATCATTTGTCAATGGGCATTGGTATAATTTTAACATTTTAACTACTGTGAATAAAATGCTATGAAAATATGTGTGGGTGCATCTATCCTTTTAAATAAATGTTTTAATATCCTTTGAAGAAATACCCAGGAATGATTCTGTTGTATCACGTATATTAATTTTAGTCTTTGCAAAATGACCATATTGTTCTTTCATAAAGGTTGCATTACTTTATGTTTCAATGTTTATTCTTTCACTTTTTTATTCCCCTATCAACACATGTTATTGCCAATGTTTTGTTATAGGCAATTTCACAGGTATAAGATGAGTTCTCATTTAGGTTTTGATTTTCATTCCCCTGATCAGTGAAGTTGACCATTTTTAAAATGTGCCTATAAATCATTGGTGTTTGCAGATATGTTTGTTCAAAATTTATGCCTATTTTGTCATTTTGTTATTGCTGAGTAGTATGATAGGCATTATTATGCTCTTTTTCATGTTTTTTTGTCTTGTAAAAATTGTCTCTCTAGTTTTCTTTGTTCATTTTGCTGATGTGTCCCAAATGTATCTCTGTGTTCAGTGTCCTAGTGTGGATTTCCTATGCTTCCTTCCATGTACTTTGTGCTTTCTCTGTTTTTTTTTAATGTCCAAATATTTTTAATACATATTTTACATATGATATTACATAATAATCAAATTTCCTGCCTCCCTCTACCCATCCACAGTGGTTGATAATATTTCCCAAGACCGTTTGTTAAACAGATTTTCTTCTATAATTATATGGTCATGGCTTCTCTGTCATAACTTATCTGTCCAATTACATGTGTCATTATTTCTGGGCTCTCAATTCTCTTTCATTTATTTTTTTGGCATTTCATTCCAGTGCAATGCTGTTTTGAGTATTATTGCTTTGCTATCATTTTATAGTCATGTAGCAAGATACCTTCATATTTCTCCTCTCCCATTTTTTTGCACATTTGAGGCCTAATATGGTTTCATACAAAATTTTAAATTGTTTTTTCTATTAACTTGAAAATATCATTAATACTTCATTGAATCTACTGTAATAAGTTCAAAATGAAAAGAAAAATAAGAGAGAGAACAGAACATTTTGTGTAAGGAGACAAATAAATTCAAAATAAGAAGCAATAAAAATAACAATACTACATCAAAATATTGATGTGGAAAAAGAAAATAATCAGAATTTGTATAGTGAAATAGCAATAAGCAAAAAACAAAGACTTATAGAAACTGGAAGTTGGGCATAGTCCTCTTCATAACCAGAGTCAAAAAATATAAGCAGACATTTTAGAAGAAAAAAAGATTTAAAAAATCAAGAGAGGGGGGAAATCAATCCAAATGAAAGGCAATTGAAAATGCATTAAAATAGCAGAAATTAAAAAATCAGAAAGCAAAATGTGGAATGCCTGGGGCCAAGCAAATAGCACAATATTTGATCCCATGAGTATTTCACATCTTGGCATGGCCATGGTGATACCTGAGCCTTGCTCAGGCGATTCTTGTGAGCCCCAGCAACAGAGATAAGAAAAATCCTAAAGTCTCCATAAAGAGCTACCTGAAACTGTCACTGTCATTGTCACTGTCATCCTGTTGCTCATTGATCTGCTCGAGCAGGCACCAGTAATGTCTCCATTGTGAGACTTGGTGTTACTGTTTTTGGCATGTTGAATACGCCACTGGTAGCTTGTCAGTCACTGCCACATGGGCGGGATACTCTCAGTAGCTTGCTGGGCTCTCTGAGAGGGAAGGAGGAATTGAACTCTAGTCAGCTGCGTGCAAGGCAAACACCCTACACGCTGTACTATCGCTCCAGTTCATATAGTTATATGACTATAAAAAATCAATATACAGGTCTGAGATGTAGTACAAGAAGTATGATATGAACCCCTTGCATGTTGCTGACCCTGATTCAATCCCTAGCACAACACATGGTCCCTCTTAGCACTGCCATGGTACCCTGTTGAGCCAATACCAGGGATAGGTAGTCCTCGGGAGTACTTCTGGGTATAACCCACCCTCATGTCAACATACAAAACTACTTTATATTTCTACATGTGAACTATAGGTTAGAGAGTAAAATCAAGAAAATAGTTTCATATAAAATTGTATTACAAAAGTTAAAATACCCTACCCAGTAGATAAAATAAACTCAAGAAGGTGAAAGACATACAGTGAAAATTATGACTGTGTTAAAAGAAATTTAAAGACCTTAAGAAATGGAAGGGTTTCTGATATTTATGAATTGAAGGGTATTTGATATTCATGGATCTGCATTCATTCATTGTTAAAATGATCATACTATCAAAAATTGCATATCTAATGTTAAAATGAAGTGCTGACTGGAAGGAATGAGATGCTAGAAGATGGGATGGGAAAATATGGAAGTTAAATGAATAAGAGACCTAAATGCATGGTTTTCCCAATTTTTTTAAAGACAATACAAAGTTCTCAGAACTGCCACTGAGTATGGCATTGACTCATGGAATTTATGGTTGCCTTCTACAAGATTAAGAATGGTTTTAATATTTATTTCTAGCTTGCTAAGGAATTTTATGCTTTTTAAAAATTGTTTTATTTATATTGAATGTACTGTACCTATGCAGGTGATTTTGTTAAAGCTATGTAGATTTTTATTACAATCTTTTTCTTACAAATGCAGGTACATAAGCATTTCTAAAATGTAATATTTTTCACATAATAAGAATGTTTTATTTTTAGGATAAAACCCATTTGTACACTTTTGTAGGCCTATTCAGATTTTTGTTAAATATTTAATAATCTTCCTCTCAATCTTATTAAGTTGTATATTTGTGGAATTTATCTTTTTTATGTTAATTTTAAATATATTAGCATAGAATTATTTACATTATTATCTTTTAAATTTTGTGCCTTTTAAATTGTGAGGAGGACATAGTTTTTGAAAAATATTTTTATTTTTATGATTTATAATTTGTGGAATTTCACAGGCATTTGGCTTCATTGTGTATATATTTACAGGTATAGCCACCTCCAGAATAAATAAAAAAGATATATACGGAATATAAAAAATATGGTAAGGAAACAATAAATAGCTAGTCATCAAAACAGGAAATTATAGCTATAGAAATGAATTTACACGTGAGGTGTGAAGGCGTGGGAGGGAACCTTGGAACACTGGCAGAGGAAAGCAGGTACTGTAGTGAAGGATGTGGTATTGGAATGATGCATGCATGAAAAAGATAACTAAAAGCATTGTAATTCCTAGTACTTCAATAAAAATGGTAAAAACTTTCCTATTTTTATAGAACAGAAGAAATAGATCATGCACAAATGAATAAAAAGTCAAGAATGTATGTGATATGCTCTGATAGAAATATATGACAGAAATATATGCTGCTCAAATGGAATTTAAGATAAGTCTTAAATGCAATTGTGAGGAAATCTGTGTAAAAATAATCCTAGAAAAACTAGTGTAGCAATTCAAAGCTCCTATATTGTACATTGTAATTTGGTAGGAGAGTAAGTGAGTTCAGCCAGAGCCATAGAGTCTTGAAGACCAGGATAAAATGTTTGGGTATCACTCAGGCATAATCTAATATATTTTGGTAAAGGGGGAAATAAAGCTCTTATGAAATCAAACACCTTTGACTCATGATCATCATTTGAATGGTATTCTGTACATAGAAATACACCATAAGGTACTCTGAATTCAGCAGATTCTGGTAAAAGCTCCATATACAGTCTTGTGGAATTTGAAGCCCATATGGATAAAATCATATGGATGCCTTTGACCTCAGGTCGTCTTTAGTATATAAAAAAGAGTAATTGTAAGTGAGTCTAAAACTACATTGCGAATGATTTAAGCAAATGACCAGTGCTAAAGGGGCAGGTTCACTGTCAAAGATAGATGCCTGGTCTGACAGTCTTTCTGAGACTTGTTCTTATGAACACTGATTTAATTTCCACAGCACTTCATTTGAAGTAGGTGTAAACTGCTTCTGTTTTATGGCAGAAGAAACACGCACTCAAGGGTTTAAGGAATCCGCCTAGGTTTACACAGCTAGTAAATTTCAGAACCTAACCATGGCTTTAAGCAGGCCACCTGACTGACTGGAGAAAGAGATTATGGGACAGGAAATACCTACTTGACCTTTGCAAATCCCTTCCTTATTAGTCTTCTCTGAAAACTATGCAACAGTCCTCTCAGGTGAAACCACTTATTTATCTCTATCAAAGGGCAGTCTCTGCTCACCCAAAGCAGTGCAGCCTCAGCAGTCAGAATTGATAACAGCTTCTGGACAGTTGCACTGCTGGGTTTTTGCCAGGAGATGACAGAGTGAATGACTTGTAGCAGCTCTGGAACCCTGATGAGTTCAAGGCCCAGAGTGGAGATTGCAAAGAGTAATTCCCAGATAATTCAAGAGGAAGTGGAAGCTAGACAAATTCCTGTTTTACTCTGAAACTATTCTGTGAGAAATGAGTTGAGAAACCTGAGGAGAAAAATGGTCTCAGGTAGAGTGCTTCTAAGAATTTTATCTTCTACAATTTCATTTACTCTTTGGGGATTAAACTACTGCCTATTTTTAAAATTGTATTTTGTCTTCCATTCGGAATAAAATTCAACTTTAGATAAAATTTAATCCACACTTTAAGGACTAAATATCTCAGACTAAGTATCTGAGATTCAAATCAGGAAGACGATTGCTGTGAACTTGTGTGGTAGCAAAGTGTTTTCCTTATTTTAGCTGTTTGCTGAATTGGTTGTAGTATAATTTTTTTTTTTGATTCTCCAAATGTTGTGTTTTCCCTTCTCTTAAAATACTCAACATAGTGAGGCATTTCTATAAGCAGAAACAAAAAGTTATGCTTCATTTTAGATAGAAAACTTAGTTTATTTTATGGGTTTTGATTTTGTTGTTGTTGTTCTTTGGGGGATATATCTGGTAGTGCTCAGGATCACTCATTGTGGGACTCAGGAGACCATGTGTGGTACCAGGCATCAAACCAGATAGGCCATGTGCATGGCAAACACTCTCCCTGATGTACTATTCTTCTGATCCCAGAAAATTTACTTTAATAAAACTTAATGCATCATAGAGATAGTCTCTACTGTTTGCCAAATCTGATAGGTGTTGAAAATTCAGAGATGAATGGGACGTTGGTCCGATTCTCACAAGGCTGGTCTGGACTTTCAAAGAACAGGCGTGCAAGTGTTCTCGCCAGTGTGCAACAAGCAAAGCTCCACATGTTGTACATGTCTCCTCATGTATTTCACCTTCTTTTGTCTCCTTAGAAAGAAGCCATGTAAGAATAACTTATTTGAAAATCAGAGGACAGGCTTGAAAGCTGAGATTTGAGGGGAGTTATTTTGATGGTTCTTTATGGGCCTATATTTGATAGTGATTTGAAGTTAAATTCTACTTCTTCTAATTCTACTTCCTGCCCCTACCAATTGTCATGCAGTTGCCATGTTACTCCCTAGAGAGATAAGAAGAAACTAAAGGGAAATACAAAACTCATGGTAGAATTTGTCAAATATGTACTCAACTGGTTTTAGCTGTGTAGTTATCTGAAACTAATGCTGCTGTAGAAAGACTTGACTTTCTTAGTGATCCTACTCTAAAAAAATTCAGTTATGAATTCTTTGATATGAAGGATGGCATTTTCTAGAGAGAACCACACAAAGATTCTGCACCCCAACCTATGCTGACCTACTCAGATGTGGCTTCACCGTACTTTATCTTGCCCTCACTCCCACAAGGCCCTTTCAGATGGCGTTTCTCTAGATTTCTACCTTAGACGCATCTCCCTCATGTGACTCAAAATAAATTTCATCCTTTTTTGATGTTATTTGTCAAGTGAACTTTTCCCAATGCAGCCTCTTAATTCTCGGTTGTGCCAACTCCAGTCATCATCACCATTATCAGATCTCAGGTTTTAAGTTCCGTTGAATAAAAAAGTTTATGAAAAAGTGTTAGATAACTAAAATCATAAATATAAACTTAAACATGAAGCAGTTCAAAACTCAAGCAATTTTAATAAAAGAAAATAGTGTATGTAAAATACAAAAGAAGAAAATGAGGTAAAATAACAAATTATAGGAAGTATTGAAGATCAACATAGTCATAGAAATGATTTTTTTCCTTAGTTATTTTGACAGCAGAAGAAATTTATCATTTTCTGGAGACATTGTTGATTGTCATAACAGAAAGGAAGATTTCCCCTGGTACTTAGCTGAGGAAGGTAAGGCTAGATCCTGCCGTATATACTGACAGAGTACAGTTTTGCACCCACCCAACTCCCCACCTACCCTCAGCCAACACATAATTTAGTACTGACATAAAAGTGTCAACAGTGTAACTGATGTGAAACCTTAATCTAAAATAATTCAATAGGGAGATAATAAAATAGTGCTGGAGTTAGGCACAATCATGGCATGAATCATTTTACCTTATTGAGTTCAATCCCTGGCATCACACAATCTCTGCTATGAGGTACAACCCTGGAGGTCCCCACCAACATGCACAGTTTTAGAAGACCTTGGGTACCACTGGGGAGTGCTAATAGTCCCCAGCATTGCAGGATTGAAGCATCACAACACTCCCAAACATGGGTCTAGGGGGTCCAATATTGATGGAGGTGGCCTTGTGTCTATTGCACACACCTTGTGATCCCTTTACTTCCTCAACCTAATAAATAAAATAATCCAAGAAGGATAATGGCCAAAAATATAACTAAAAAATATGAACACAAGATAATGAAGAGATAGTGGGTAACCAAAGAAGCATATTTCGGGTGGAATATTATTAATAGATTGATTTAATGAAATCAATAGAAAAGACTTGGTTTAAAGGTCTATGTCATACAGATATAGGACAATAAAAGTAACTTAATAATCTCTTATTATTAGGAAAATAAAAATCAGAATAGCGAACAGATATTGTCTCAAACATGATTAAAAATTTTATTAAAAGATAAGGAACATAATTTTGAGAGGTTCTCAAGAAAGAGGAATCCTTGTATATATATATATAAATTGGTACAGTCTAATGGAAAGCATTATGGAAATTATTCAAAGTATTGCACTGTCGCACTGTGATCTCATTGTTGATCAATTTGCACAAGCAGGCACCAGTAACATCTCCACTGTGAGACTTGTTTCTGTTTTTGGCATATCGAATAGGCCACAGGCAGCTTGCCAGGCTCTGCTGTGTGGGTGGGATACTCTTGGTAGCTTGCCGGGCTCTCTGAGAAGGACGGAGGAATGGAACCCGGGTCGGCTGCATGCGTGCAAGGCAAATGCCCTACCCCCAGTGCTATTGCTCGAGCCCATTCAAAGTATTAGTAGTAAAAGTTAACTGCACTGCACTGTAACACTGTTGTCCCATTGTTCATTAGTTTGCTTGAGTGGCACCAGTAACATCTCCACTGTGAGACTTATTGTTACGGTTTTTGGTTTTTGGCATATAGAATACTCCACAGGTAGCTGGCTAGGCTCTGCTGTGTGGGTGGGATACTCTCAGTAGCTTGTCGGGCTCTCGGAGAGCAACAGAGGAATCAAACCTGGGTCAGCTGCATACAAGGCAAATGCCCCACCCGCTGTGCTATCACTACAGTCCTAAAAAAATAACATGATCCATTTATTTGAATTCTGGATTTTACCCCAAAATACAAAAACACAACTTTGAGGAGATAAATTAAAGCCAATCTTTATTGCAGCGATTTTTACAATGAACAGAATTTGGAAACAACTTAAGTTCCCACCAAGAAATGACTGAGAAAAGAAAATGTGTTATTCATACTTATGTCATGTATATATGTACATATATGTGTACATACATGTGCATAATATAATACTATACATATAGATATTCATTTATAAAGATAAACAAATGAAATATGTAATGTCAAAATGAAATACACCTTAATATAAATATAAGTATAATTTAACTCTTAAAGTAAAATCAGAGATTAAAACACTTACAGAGATGATAAGAAATATGCAGAGAAAAGACAATCTTATTTTATAGTTTCTTTGAATTAAAGATGTCAATAAAAGGAACAATTGTACCCTAAGATATGACATGAATTGTATTTTAAAATGAATAAAGGACTTAATCTAATACTCCAAGAATAGCACTATGCTATTACAATAATAATTATTAATATTAAAATATTAATTATTAAAATTAATCATGAACAACAATATTAACAAGATATCTCCATTTCTCTCATTTTTTTGTTTTCATTTCCACTCTCTACTCATTTTTCATAACTCTCAGAGAACCTGGCAAGCTACCAAGGATGTCCTGCCCGCATGGCAGAGCCTGGCAAGCTACCTGTGACATATTCAATATGTCAAAAATAGTAACAATAAGGTGCTCTTCATGTTCCTGGAGCAAGCAGACACCATTGGGCTACACTAGCACTCGACAGGGACAAATGGAGACAGACGTTACTGGTGCCCACTCGAGCAATCGATGAGCAATGGGATGACAGTGACAGTGACAGTGATCTCCATTTTTTTAAGTAAAGGTCTATATAGATAAGAGTAACTAACCATTGTAAACTGCCGCAAACAATTAGATAGAAGATTTTAAAAAGATTGTTTTTGGAATAAAAAATCTTCTAGGGTGAGAGGGAATAAGGGAACACTGGTAAAGGGAAATTGACACTGATTGTGGGCTTGGCGTTGAAATATTATACACCTAAAACTCAACTTTGTAAATCACAATTATTTAATTATATTTAAAAATTATTTTTTAAAAGAACTTTTAAACCATTTTTAAATATAATGGAATATTGCTAATCAAATTTTGTTTAATAATGTTAACAATGCAATAGAGATTAATATCATAAAAGCAAAAGGTGTACAAAGAATGCTTTTATTCATTTTTTTTAAGGTGGAGAATGATCGATCAGTAATCAGTAATATAGTACTTATCTATATCAGTGCTACTGGCCTGGACTGACCTAAAGATTCAATTCTACAAATTCCTGAATATGACACCTTAGGAGTTAGGAACCACACCTGTAAGTACTGGAAATTCCTTTGTTCTCTGAAAAATCAGGGGAATAGAATAAAAATGTGTTAGATATTAAATTATATTTTATTCATAACTATTTTCATCATTTTATGATTACTGAAATTTTAGCATCAAGAGACATAAATTTGAAAAAGGAATCAAAAGTGTAGCAATAATAATTTCCTTTAAAATAATATGGTGATGTTTCTGCTAATAGATGAAAATGAATATATCCTTTACTTATGAACTAGATTACCATCTAACTAGAAAGTCTTTCCTCTTTAATTTGGTCTTCTGCCACCTTATTTGGAGGCACAACTTTGCAAAGTTCCTGGAACATAACCTATGCCAGATCAATTGCCATTTCTTCCTTACCTTAAAAAATACTCTCATTATTTAGAAGAAACAATTTTATATGCAAATATTGACAGAAAAATTATTTTCACTAAATAACACTGATCTTCTATATTTTAATGACTAGTTTTCTTTTAAAATGACAAGAAAGGGGACTGGGATGTTAGTACAGTGGATACAAAGCTGCCTTGTACTTGGCCAACTTAGGTTTCATCCCTGGCACTCTGTATGATCCCTTGATCCCTGCCAAGAGTAAACTGAGCATTGCTGGGTACGCCTCAAAAGCAAAATGAACAACAACAAAATGATAAAAACAAAATAATATTTATAAGTAATCATTAAGAAAGGATAAGATAGGAGATGAAAGAGAAATAAACTAGCTTGAAGCAATTCCTATTGATAATTCTTTCTTGATCCACTGAAGAATGCTAAGATGTAACTTTTCAATGATCAAACTTAATTTACACAACATTAAAAATATAGCCATTCTTTCATTGAATTTGTTCAATCTTGTGTTCATATTCTTTTGCAAATGTAGGAAAAAAACAGGGAACAAAACTAAAATGATTTATTCAAATTCTTGAAGAATAGACAAACAATATGTAATGATAGCATTTGTTAATAAAGATAAAATAGATTTTGCATCGAGGACCACACAGGAAGAATCCCCATGAGTTATTGGACTATAGAGACACAAAATTTTCTACACAATAATAAGAGCTGAAGGATGCATAGAAATAATCTGGAGACAAAGGTGAAAAAGTCTTTCAAAGAGCATGTGAATCCCAGTCATGAGAACATTTTGTAATCTTGGATCTCTTTATGAAAATATGGTCTTCTTGCTTGCTGAAAAACATAAAAATAGCATATTTCTCTTATCCAACTATTTAAATAAACTATATATTCTGTAGATTTGTCCTATAATTTGAGTAATTTCTAAGTGTTTATGAATCCGCTGTGTACATAACAGTTGATTTTAACCATCTTTAATGATTACTTTGATGATTTATTTATTTTTTAATTTAAAAGATTGGTCTGAATAAAATTTTTTTAAATGTCCCAGCTTGTCATCAATCTTTATATGTTTTTTTGGGGTCTAAATATATACATTTCTTGTTCCTATATGGAAAGCATACTACTTTGGCTTTAAATAACTAGTATGCAATATATAAAATTTCACTAAATATTCAGAGTTGTTTCTAAACTCACTATCCTGGTATTTTATTAGTTTAGATTTTTCTTCTTATTTTTCATTCATTTATGAACTACATCTCAGAGTTGTTACTGAACATTAGTAATCATTTATTATTTATTAAGGTTTTACCTATTGTTTTTATTTTGGTGCTATTATAGATACTTAAATTTATATTGCATGTAAGACTTAGAATTTGTTTTATCTAATTATATAAGTAAAATTTTATATTTTCTGTTTTTTTTTTTTTGCTCTTTGGGTCACACCCAGCGATGCACATGGGATACTCCTGTCTCTGCACTCAGGAATTAGTCCTGGCGGTGCTTGGAGGACCATATGGGATGTTGGGGATCGAACCCAGGTCAGCTGCGTGCAAAGCAGATGCCCTACCCGCTGTGCTATCGCTCAGCCCCAAAATTTTGTATTTTCAATGCTTGATTTATAATTAATTTAGAGAGAACTGGCATCTCTGTGCTACAGAGCCATTCCATTACAACACACACACACACACACACACACACACACACACACATTTATTTCTACTGAACTCATCTACTCTTTTGCCCTCTAGGAGTTGTTTTTTATATTTCGCGTAACACAGTTCTTTTTGCACAATTGATTATAATTTTTTCCCAGAATTTTTTATTTTCTTTTCGTTTGTTTTTGCATCTTTTTTTTTCTTCTGTTTTTGGGCTACATTCTGCTGTGCTCAGGGCTTTACTCCGGCTCTGTGCTCAGAGTAACTGGGGTGGGTCAGGTACAAGACAACATCTTAACCTCTGTACTATCTCCCCATTTCTTTCGTTGTATCTTAGTTGTGAAGAGGTACTTTTATAATCATTCTTTTCTAGAAATTTGGAAGTTGTACTTCTATTCAACTTTAGATAAAAATTTACTTATGACAGACTTAGTTTTTGCTAAATAACCAAATATTGTGATTGTAAATGTAGTATACACAGTGCATTTCTAAATGCGGGAGAAAACTTACTCTCTGCACCATGATAAATGCATTAGGATACTTTAGAAAGTTTTTTATTTTTTAAATTTGCTTCTGTTCAAAGATAATATTTAGGTTGCCTCAAATTGATCTCTGGTGTAATTTAAACAAAAGAGGTGATTGGGTAGAGGAGCTATTCACTGAGGCAGAAACTGACAGATGAATAACATGTTTGAAGAGAAGAACAAAGAAAATTATTCGATAGTAGATTGATACTGAGTAATATATTTTGCCACTTTCTCAAGATTATTTGGCTTAAGTTGCATATTTTAGCCTACATCAAGAATATAGGGTTGAAAACTTCTTTATAGTTATTAACATTAAGGTAGTAATTTGATGTATGGGAAGAACTTTAGAATTATAAAAAATAAAGGACTTAGGAGGGAATTTTAAAAATTCTAAGGCAGTAATGGGATAGGCACAGGAGGTATAGATTATAATGGAGACGGAGAATAAAGGAGTCAGGTTTTCTTACCTCTGACTTATAGTGCTTAAAAAAAACAGCAGAATCTGAAATACAAAGTAAATGGAAACATGTTAATTAACTAAGTTAGTGAGTATGTGGCCAAAGCAAATTTTCAAAGTCAAAGCAAATTCTAAAATTGTGTTACTCATTTAATTAACGAGAAAATTGAAATAGAGAAAGTGGTGCTTATATTGGCACCTCTAGGCAAAGAGCACCCTCTGCAAAAGAACCCCTGGTTCCATATTCAGCCTTAAATACAGCCTCTCTCATTCACTATAGATGTTCTTTAACACCCAGCCAGCATGATCATTTTGACAGCTAGTTATTTAAGTTATCAGCAAGCAAGTAATAGCCCTTCTGTTCAGTCAAAACAGTCAGATTAGTTGTATATGTAGGCAAAACCTACATTTGCCAAGATTTATGACAGGGAAAGGGATGAATTAGAAAATATAACAATAACTCCCTATGTAGGAAAGATGTGGCATCTGTCTAAGGTGGATGAACCATGTGTTTATTGAGTGGGGTAGTCCCTGGAGCTTGGAATAGCTAGGAAAGAAGCAGATTATGTGAAGTTCAGTTCAGTGCTAAAAAACACACAATTTTGGAAACATTTATGGAAAGAAAGAAAAAATGAATTGGGAAGCTAAAATCTTTAGTAAGAAATGTGTGTCAACCTATATCCAAACACAATTGTATTTACTTTACACTTTGGTGCTTTTTTGCTTGGTGTAGGAAAATATCTACAAGAGGACTTTAAAAACAGAGCACTAAAACATCTACAAGGGCACTTTAATGAAGACACAAATTGTTTTTTGAAACGTGACAAACACTACATTGCAAAATTATACATAATTGTATTCTTCAGGCAAACCAAAATTTAAATCAATAGCATATGCACAAACACTTCCTTTCAGTCAAAATAAGTGACAAATACACTACCCATTTAACAAAGCTGTGTTCCTTCCTATCTAAAGGACTACTTGACCAGTAATAAATTCTTCTAAGATATTAGATTTACTATTTACTACTCCAGTGTTATTATATTATTCTGATATGATTCACAATATTGCACCACTATTCTTTTTTCAAGTGTTAGTTATTCTGTGTTTGGTAGTTCTGTACCAATGCTTGATTTTCCAATGAGTTTTCTCACTGGAAGAAGGTGCTGATCAAGCTGTGTTCACATTGATATGGTTGTTATTTCTTGGACAATTAATTTCTTGTTCTTTTTTTTTTTTTACTCCTTTTCAGTTTTCCTCCCCACTTTATTTTGTCTAAGTTCAATTCACAACACATGATTCATGGGTCTCTCTGCCTGTTTTTTCTGCACTGGTAACCTCACAGGGAATTGACTGTTCTTGATAGTAGCCACCCCATAGCAAGTGTTATGTCTGCAACTTTTACTTTCCTTCTCTGCAGCCAGCACAGAAGGCAGTTAAGCAAAAATTTAGAGCCATTGAATATTGCACTGCTTAGTTTACAGCTGTAGGAAATTTACACTGAAAGTACAGTTCCAGTTCTAATCACTAATATTAAGTGATTTTTGAGTTTCTAATGAATATCTAATTAGAGCAAATGTTTTCTTCACTAACAAATCATTACAGCATTCCAAACAGATTTACACTAATTAAACAAAACCATTTGGCTAATTATAACACAAGGCAGGACACAGTGGATATCTATAGAGAAGATACTTCTTCAATGTTAGGGAAAGAAATTTTCTTTCAGGAACTTTTGGGGCCATACCTGCTAGTACCAGTCACACAAAAGGAAATTGACTGCTAAAGGATCTATGCATTATAGATTGCTAGGAGTATATCTACCGGGATTCTTCTCAATTCTGTTTTGTTCTTTTTGAAGACAAAGAGATTATTTTGTAGTGTGTTAAGCAACACCCTGAAGCAATCTCTTTTAAACTTTCAAATTAAACTATAAACATTTTCAATATAATATATTATAAACTACAAAAGATATTTTCATTTGCATAAAAATAAGTTTGCTCAATTCTTTGACTCATCTAAAGATAGCACATACTCAAGTGAGGCTCCTGAGCCATTTGCCTGATGCAACAAAGCCCTCTAGTTGTAATTTAGGGGACAAAAATTATGCTGGTTAAGAATTAGTCTCCCCTAAAATATACAGATAGATTTTTCCCAAAATGTTCAGAGCAAATTTTTTTCAAAACATGTCACCTTAGTTTGGAGAATAAAGGTGGCTAATAAGGAGCCTACAGAAACTCTATTTAATCATATCTTTAAAGAGAGCAATTTACTCATATTTGCAAATGTCTCCAAATATAACCTTTTTAAAAAAATGTTCTCAATCTTTTTCATTTCCTTTTGATTTGTTGCTGTTGTTGTGACAACCCAGAGTGTCTGGGTCCTGGCCAATTGACCCTGGCAAACTGGAGTATGATCCCCCAGAGTCACCAGACTTACTCCCTAAAGGGGAGGGAGAGGGTAGGGGAGAAGCTTCTGCCCAGACCCTCTGCCCACCTGGGGATTCCTGCCACCACCCTGGTAGAGAAAGAACACAACAGAGGGGGTGAGTGTGGTGGTCAAGCAGTTCTCTGTTTATTGGCCCTTACAAGGAGGTATTTATGCATCAATCAGGGTGGGATTCTCACTTATGGCAGGTTCATCCCATTGGGCTCAGTACAGATGTCAGCTAATGATTTGCATATCCTGCTTATTGCCAGTTATCAGTATGGGTAGGTGGTCACAGTCACATCCCTCATCCTCAACTAGAGTGCCTACCTGTGGGGAGTGCTGGAGGGGCAGAGAATTTGGTCAAAGTCTCAGACTAGCTGATGAGACCCCCAACACCGGAGTTGAACATACTTGACTGTGATGCTTGCATATTTAATTGTGGTTCTCACCACAGTTTGCACAGTTGGTTACAAAGATTCCACATATGGCTGTTATGGTGCTTCCATGGGGCATGCACCTTCTTTGGAGTTGTGCTGATGACACATGTGCTCATGGGATCACATTCATAGAGCTGTCGTGCTTGTGCAGATTTTGTTTGTGGATCACTGTTGTATGAGTATATGCAATAATCAGTGGGAAGGGCTCACACTCTCTCGGAACAGTGCTCATATATATCTTAGTTGTGGTAGATTTTAGGGGGTAATCACTCCAGTCATGTGTTTCACACATGCCTGGTTGATAATCACACACCATATGACAAAAATTCTACCTCTACATGTTTGTCTCACCTGAATAGAGTCTTCTCTGACTTATAGGTGATTTCTGCCTCACTCCAACCCTATTCTTTGCAATGATGGAGTCATGACTTCAAGCCCTGGTACAACCACATGCACAAACATGCTATTTGGAACTTTCAGCACTGTTAATGTGTCTGCTTGATATTTTAAGTACTTTACCCAATATGAAGGGAATTGGTCATCTGATCTCTCATTTTAACCAACACAATGTTTCACTTAAAACACTGGCAATTTTTTATCAGAGATTCCCAACTCAAAGAACACTGCCTAATTCTCTCTCTCTTTTTTTTAATGGCCAGCCACAGTTAAGCAGAGGCTATTACCTTTGTAGGCATATAATGATTTTTGTCTTTTAAGTTCAAAAATTAGACTAGTAAATTTAACGTTATCAAGAGTTAAAAGACATTGTTATAAGAAGTAAATACAAAGTTTTATTTTCCTTAGTATTTATTATAGAATACGTTTGCTCAGTTTTTTTTTTTTTTTTTTTTTTTGCTAATAAAATTAATTAGCAGAGCTCCCGGTGGCCAAAGACCTCCGGAACCGAGCCACAGCCATACTCAAGGCCCCTCTCCACATGTTCGGCCAAGCCTCACACATGAAGGTACCAGCAGAGGAACCCAGATGTGTGTAATCCCATCAATGACCAACATCCAGAGACTTAAAACCAAGCTCCCAGAAACTCAAGGCCACTTTGCTGCCGCGCAATATCTTATAACCTATTTCTCCCTCTGGGAGAAACTGGCAAGCTACTGAGAGTTTCCTGCCCACATGGGAGAGCCTCGCAAGGTTCTGATAGTGTATTTGTATGCCAAAGCCAGTGACAAGCTGGGTCTCATTCCCCTGACCCTGAAAGAGCCTCCAATTCGACATCGTTGGGAAGGATGAGTAGAGAGAGGCTTCTAAAATGGAGAGGTTACTGAGACCGCTCGAGAAATTCAACGATCAATGTGATGATGATGAAATTAATTAATATGTGGCTGAACAAATGTTAAAGCAAATTTATGAATTATATGGTATAGAGTTCATAATACATAAAAAACCTTTAGCTATTACTTATGCTACAAACAGGAACAAATGAAATTACTTTGACCCTACTTTACTTGAGGGTATAATTTCAGTTTAAATAAATTCTAATATCTTAAAATCTGTTCCACAGTCTTAGGAGAGCTAATTGCTACAGATTTTAGGTATGAAACTTCTTTGTCTTCATGTCTTTATTGTTCACTCTGTATAATATTGCTGTCAGATACCACTTATTTGTAATTTCAAGTGAGATTTTCTTTAGTCAGCACTCCAGAAACTGCTACATTCATTATTATTTGCTATCTCATTTCCCCTTTTTATTTTAATAAAATGAGTTTATGAGTCATATTTTTCTATCTGATTCTTGGAAATTGTAGAACTTAGAACTAGTTTTAATTTAATTATATTTACTTTTCTCTGACTTACCTGGAGATATGTGCATATAAAAAGTATGCACCTTCTATGCTCTGCAGTTCATTAGGAAAAATCTGATGTGGGAATCTCCTTTTCCCAAGTTATTAGCAAAAAAGGACCTAATAAATGAGGCAGAAAGTATATAAAGTAAGCATTTTTACATGTTATTTGATATGTTTTTGATATTTATTTTCATTACTGAATTGTGTTGTCGAAAGCATCATTGCATACTTTAAAACAAAGAAAGCATGTTAAAGTGCTACTCCTTCATAAAATCTGTAGGTACTCTATTCATTCAGCCCTAGTTATATGCCAATCAGTTACCCTCTCCTTGTCAACACACACACGAAGGCAAACAAGGAATAAAGTATATTTATGTAAATCATTTCTATAATAGTTATTAAGAGTAAAACATATAGAGAAAGATGATAGTAAAATGTAATTTACACAAATATAGTTTGTTATTGTTACATTTATATGGTTTCTTATGTACAAATTATTCAAGATTCTATATCAATGCGGTTTTAGAGTTTATAAAATTACAAGTGCATAATACTTTATGCTCAGCATGATCACAGGGAATAATGATATATTCTCTCTTAAACAGACCTTCAGTTGGTTAGGTACTCTAGACAATTTTTTCTTCAAATATAAAATTCCCTGGCTTTATATTAAAGATTAAGTGGTTGACAATCATGTATCTATTTTAGTGACCAAAAAATTATATATCTTGATTTGTTATAAAGAAATTGAGGTGGTATATATGTCACAGAGGCCAAAACATTAGATATTTTAATATTTATTACACATTATGTTTCTAAAATAATTTTAATACTTCCCATATATGTGGATGATTGCAAGCTTGGGTTCATCACCTATTTGTATATCACATTTTAGGTGTATAGTAAAGCTTTCTAGAGACTTGATTACATCTTATATACAGTAAAGAGAATGACAACATTATAGACAATGTAGCATGGAAACATTTTATTAGAACAAGAAACGTACTAAGTTAGGGGATACATTTGTGTGTGCATGTATTTATGAGGTAGGCATGTTTCCAAATATGCAAACCATGACTTCTAAAAAACCAGATGCCATGTGTAGTCTTTTGAAAATATAGGGGAAGAAAGAAAACAGCATGAGCAGAAGCATGTAATTCACAATGTATCTGAATTCAGGGAATTCAAATATCAAAGAAGAGGTCATATCGTGTTTTTCTTGCTTCTGTGTTTCTACTGAATGAATATTCCCTGGAAAAGAAAAAAAATGAACAAGCAATCCTATGCATGCTTGTACAGAATAAAGATAGGAGTGATGTATATATAATAGCTTGCAATGAAAACATTTAACCGAGTAAGAGTAACACAATGCCACTTCTAAATCTCAAAACGTAAGAGATTGTTTATCCAGGATAAAGTTTAAGAGATGTCAGATGTTGGTAGTGGCCCAGTCTGAAGACATTACCCTTTACCGTTGTTTCAGGATCAAATTAGTTTAATGTTGAAATAGTGCTGAATAGAACACTTTTCCTGTTGCTTGGAGTTCTAGGAGACTTAAGCTAGGAACAGAAGAGACTGCATATGTTAATTATGCTCATGGGCAAAACCGTGTATGAGAAGGAAGGTAATGATTATTAAAAGACTGGGAGTTACTGGGAATAGTGACTGTCATGGTTATTAAAAGACCGGGGTTAGTGGGAATAGTGACTGTCATGGTTATTGAAAGACTGGGGTTACTGGGAATTGTGAGTGCCATGGCTAATATTTCTAATTTATTTCTTTAAGATCTCTATTAATGTGTTGCCGGGCCTTGCACTTAGCCCATCTGGGTTCGATTCCTCCACCCCTCTCAGAGAGCATGGCAAGCTACTGAGAGTATCCTGCCCACACGACAGAGCCTGGCAAGCTACCCATGGTGTATTCGATATGCCAAAAACAGTTACAACAAGTCTCACAATAGAGACGTTATAGGTGCCCACTTGAGCAAGTCCATGAGCAACGGGATAACAGTGGTAACAGTGATACAGTGATTAATGTGTTGTCATAATTTCACTTACAGTCATTTTTTTCCCTAGCAAGCACATTAAAAATGAGGTGTTTGGAAAAGCAATTCCTGGGCCGGAAGAAATCCA
This sequence comes from Sorex araneus, assembly GCF_027595985.1. Classification (NCBI taxonomy): domain Eukaryota; kingdom Metazoa; phylum Chordata; class Mammalia; order Eulipotyphla; family Soricidae; genus Sorex; species Sorex araneus. Next base: position 184,563,804 of record NC_073313.1, read on the forward strand.
GATTTCTGTGCATTGCATGTTGTCACATAACTATAAACCTCTACTCAGTATGAAAAGCCTTGAGGAAAAGATATTTTTCCTCTTTAGAAGTTATCTGTATCTTATTAAGTCCTGGATATATCTTATGTTTGGTAAACATTTGGTGAATGTGAATATGAGCAAATGACTGTGGTTCTTATTGATAGAGGGTTTACTAGTCAAGTCTACACTATGTGAACACTATCAAAAGGCCACATTTTTTTAATATAAGTTTTTGGTACAGTGCTGTTCAGATAAATAAATGGAAGTTAAGAACATTTTTAGAAGGCATTAAAATGAATATCTTGCCATATATGTTCAGTTAATTCTATTTAATCAAAATTGTTAACCACGTATTGAATCACCTATAAGCACTAGGAATTGGCTTAGGTTTTGTGGCTTCAGTGATGAATATTTAAGCTGTACATTCAGAGATCTTACCTGCAACTGAAAAAATTAATCACCTTATTTTTTTCAAAGTATAGATTATTCTTTTGTAATTCTGTGTTTAGAAGGTAAAGAGGGATCTGATTCTCTTTGGAAAGCTCAAATAAAATTTTCTTAAAGATGTGCTCTTGATCCAAGCTCCATACACCAGAAATCTTACATGGAATTTCAGAGCTGAGAATGAAATCTACTTTCAAGGGATTTACAAGTATTGAGTCACTTTCACCAGAGGAAGGGACAACCAAGGAAGAGAACATGGATAGCGATTGAGAAAATGAAGGAAATTTTATTAGAACTCTATTTGGCCAGGATTATTTGTCCTTTTTTTAAAAAAATTTTATTTTATTGAATCACCGTGACAAAAGTTACAAAGCTTTCAGGTTTAAGTCTCATCATATAATGATCAAACCCCCATCCCTTCACCAGTTCACATGTTCCACCACCAAGAACCCTAATATACCCCCCTCCCACACCCACCACCCCACCTGAATGGCTAATGATCTTCACTTTATTCTCTTTATACTTTGAACACATTTAATATTTCAACAGAGAACTCACTATTATTATTTGGAATTTTCCCCCAACAATCAAACCTGCTGAAGAGGCATCATTTGGTAATTTGTTTTCCATTGCTGAGAATGAAGATTATACGAGCTGTTGCGGCCCTGTGGTTTTGGGTTTCTGTTATTTTAGCTCAGTTCACAGTCTAGATGCATTTCTATAAGAAGCCGCAGGGTGCCAAAATGGGTTAGTAGACCTCCCATCATAGCCTTTAAAGAGCAGAAGGGCCATGTCATACTGGGCTGCTCCAGATCTCATCTGGGCAGAGAATGTGCCGATAACACCCCCATACCATGATCTCTTGCTCTTACCTCTGGGTTGTGAGTTCTAGAAGATGGAGGACGCCACGTGGGCATTGCTGCTGCCGCAGCCGCTATTGCTAACTCCCCCGTAGAAACAAAGTGTTGAGAGAGAAAATTCTTCCCCCTCCCCGGGCGGCATGGGGTTGTAATAAAGACTTAATTTCACAGTTTTGTTCTATGAATTTTAGCATCAGAAACAAATTGTTTAACGTTGTATTTTTACATATTATGTCATGAATTTGCATAGTTACAAAATAAATAGTTTCAAGAAATCACTCTAAAATATAAGAAACAATCAGCATTCAATTATTTTGTTACTAACTTGTTCTGGAGTTATTATATAGACTGAATATATTTGTTGTTCAATTTTTTACATTATTTTTAGGCAATTTTTTTTTACTGCCAATTTGGAGGGTTTACTTTATATTATCATTGAGAACAAGCATGGTGCTAAATATTTAAATGAGAATGTTATCAAATGAGTCAAATTGTTCTTGTCTTATTATAATCAAATTATTTTTAATATGTAAGATTTATTAAAACACATTTTCAATTATGCTAAAAAATTTAAATCAAGAAAGCTTTCCATATATAATACTGCATCCAAATAAGGTTGACATTTACAAGATGATAACATTTTGTATGCTTATTTTTTAAGTACCTTTGATTTCGTCAATACAAAATAAATTAGCTAAGTTCAGACAAACTATGTTTAGGTGTTTGTCTTAATCAGGTGCTCCATCTAATCTGCAATATTGGTAGGAAGTTTAGCCACTGCACCAAGTAGATTGAGTGTCAAAATGAATACAGATTTCGCTATAATTTGCAAATAAGCACAAAATTAATCTAGTTGACTTAATCAGTAATACAGAATAACATTAGCATTTCGAGTAATTTTATTTTGATTTGCAGAATTCATTGGCAATGTAAAATAGCAATTTTAAAATCCCTCACTTAGAAAAATGGCAAAAGGAATTTAGTTTGCAAATTAATAATGCTTTTGTTGCATAGACACATTTAAGACTTTGTTTCCTATTTCTGTTTAGGAAAAGCCCACACTCTAAATGGAAATAATGTTTTACCATTACAGAGAGAGTTTAAGATGTGCTGCTTGACTGAAGAACTGATAATGATTCAAACACTTCACAGTGAATAGAGTTATTGCTGTGACCTCTTCTACAAGTGCACTTTAACATGGTTGTTTACATCTCGTTACCACACACCTTATCTTAGTATTTTGAACTAAGAAACCGCCAATAATTAGCATCAGATACTGTGGTAAAATAACCACGTGAAGAAGTCATGTCCTTAGCTAGCATTCAATGTTCACCTTTGCTCTTTATTCTTTTAGGCCACTTTGTAAATAATCATGTCTACATAAATGTTTAGTTTTAATTTATTCCAATCTTCTCGTCTAGACTTTGGATTATCTAATTAATATTATTGAGCTGATTTGAGTTGATCAGTTTTTCCATCATTTTTATGAAACTAATTTAGTCAGGTTCCTATTTTCCATTCCAAAATAACCGAAAGAATCCATAAACTTTCAGGATTGATTAGCACCTTTGCTTTTACTTACTTGTGATAGTACATAGGTAGGCAACTCTAATTGAAAAAACTAATCTACTTGGGGGGGAGGTTCCAAGTAATAACAGTGAGTTTTTGTTGAAATGTTGGAGGTTCTTAATGTAACAGCCACCTCTGGACTATGAGCTAAGCAAAAGCCCCACGCTGGGTAACGTGGCGTGGAGTACACCATACTGTGAGGCGCAGGAAGGGGGATGAGGGGGAAAAATTAAAAAAAAAAAAATGGAAAAGGAAAAAGAGAAAAAAAAGAGAGAGAGAGAGTTATGTCAACTATAGTGAGTTTTGTGTTGAATTATGGAATGTAATCAAGGTAAAGAAAAAAATGAAGTGAAATTCATTAGTTATACAGTAGGGGGTAGGGGGGTGGGGGCGGGGGGTAAACTGGGGTTTCTGGTGGTGGAATTTGGGCACTGGTGAAGGGATGGGTGTTTGAATATTGTATAACTGACATATAAACCTGAGAACTTTGTAACTTTCCACATGGTGATTTAATAAAAATTAAAAAAAAAAAAAAACAAAAAAAACTAATCTAATTCAGTAGGATTGACATAGAGGATTTACAGCTATTCCCTACTGAGACCTTAGATGAGAAACTTATGAGAATTTAAAAAATCTTTATCTAAAATCTCTGCATCACTATTGCTCCTTAGCTACTTAATCATAGTAGACACTTAGTCAAATCATTTAACAAAATTTGATTGACTGGAGCAATAGCACAGCAGGTAGGGCGTTTGCCTTGCACAAGGCTGACCAGGGTTCGATTCCTCTGCCCCTCTTGGAGAGCCTGGCAAGTTACTGAGAGTATCTCTCCTGCCCTGCATAGCCTGGCAAGTTCCCCGTGGTGTATTCAATATGCCAAAAACAATAACAAGTCTCACAATGGAGAAGTTACTGGTGCCCACTCAAGGAAATTTATCAACAATGGGATGACAGTGGTATAGTGACAGTGTTTCTATGATTGACTCTGTTCTAAACCCTGGAAATAGAGCAATAATGAAACTGCTCAATTCCTTTTATCTTCAGTCTTACTTGTTGTTAGAGAGATATAGGACTGGAGTGATAGCACAGTGGGTAGAGCATTTGCCTTGCACGCTGCTGACCTGGGTTCAATTCCTCTGCCCCTCTCAGTAAATCCAGCAAGCTACCTACCAAGAGTATCCCACCTGCACGGCAGAGCCTGGCAAGCTACCTGTGGTGTATTATATATGCCAAAAACAGTAACAAGTCTCATAATGGAGATGTTACTGGTGCCCATTCGAGCAAATCAATGAACAATGGGATGGCAGTGCTACAGAGATAGAAAGTCTAAAAACTCATAAATAAATAAATAATATTTTGGGGGGAGGGGAGCTGACCAAGTATTGCTCAAGGGTTATTTCTGGCTCTGTGCTCAGGTATCATTCCTGATGGACTCTGGGGACATATGGGATGCCAGGGGTTGAACCTGAGTAGGCTTCTGCAAAGCAAGTGATAAATTGTGCTGTTTGGAAGATTGTATTTTTTTCAAGGATGGAGAGCTGAAAGTCCTATTTTTGAGGTGAAAATTACTTATTTACTACAAGAAATTGATATTCCCTGGTGGGGCTCATTCATATCCAATAATAAGAAAAGTAGCCAGTAGCAAAAATTGTGCTTTTTTAAAAAAGTGTAGATAAGAGAAGAGTTCATTGCAGGCAATGAGAAAACAAAGGAATGAGAACAGAGAGGGTCCTCACAGATCATGATAGAAGATTCAGTTCCTACTGTTAGAAATGGAAGAGAGAGGAGTATTATGAGATGAGGTCAGCATTGTGGCACTGAAATCATTAATGGCAGATATTTGGCAGCATATGAGTCCTGTATGGGAACCTACTGAAGTACCTGCAGTGATTCAGAAAAGAGATAATGGCAGACTAGAGCAACAGTACCACAGCTAGGCACTTGCCTTACAAACAGTTGATCCAGATTTGATCCCTAGCATTCCATATTGTTCCATGAACACTTCCTGTATTAGTTCCTGAGTAACTAACAGAGCCAAGAGTAAGGCCCGAGCACAGCTGTGTTTTCCTCTGCCTTGAATAGAGGGGGGTGGGGTGGGGGAGAAAATGACAAGGAAGCATTTAACTTCTAGAGAATTTTTTTAGAGTTAAATGTTTATATGCTTTCATGCTGGGGGTAAAGGCAGCTCAGATAGAGAAGGGACCAACAAATAAAGGATGCTTGGAGGTCCTGCTCAGGATGGGAGATGCGAGCTGAAAGTAGACTATAGACTGAACATGAAGGCCACTCAATACCACTATTGCAAACCACAACACCCAAAAAGAGAGAGAGCAAAAGGGAATGCCCTGCCACAGCGGGGTATGGTGGGGGGTAGGGGGGTGGGGGAAGGATCCTGGAATCATTGGTGGTGGAGAATGGGCACTGGTGGAGGTATGGGTAGTAGATCATTTTATGACTGAAACATAAGCATGAAAGTTTGTAAGTCTGTAACTGTACCTCATGGTGATTCACTTAAAAAAAATCGAAGAATGTTTGTTTGCCTTGTCTGGACTGGAGCAATAGCACAGTGGGTAGGGTATTTTCCTTGCACGTGGCCAACCTGGGTTCGATTCCTCCGTCCTCTTGGAGAGCCTGGCGAGCTACCGAGAGTATCTCGCCCACACAGCAGAGCCTGGCAAGCTACCTATGGCATATTCGATATGCTAAAAACAGTAACAAACAGTCTCACAATGGTGCCCGCTTGAGCAAATTGATGAGCAATGGGAGGACAGTGCTACAGTGCTAGTGTGCTTTGTCTACAAACTGAAAGGGAAATAAAAGATGCTTCAAAAAATTATTATCTCTGTGGGAAGAATAACACTGTTCACTAAGATTAAAAACATTTCGGGATGAAGGTATGATTGGGAGTTGGATTTTGGACTCAATAAATTTGAGGTGACTAATGACACCTAAATAGAGACAAAGACATTTGGTGAACTCTATATATGAACAATAAGTAAAGGAAGAAGGGCGGAAGACAGAAGGAAGCAAGCACAGGAAGTGGCAAATGCACTAATGAATGTGACAGCAAAAAGTCAAATTTAAATATAACTGCAAGAGTCAAAGCATCTCTTCTCAGAGAATAATTTTAGTTCTTGTGTGGGCTAAGGCTAATTAGTAATGTAAGAATTAAATGAGCGGGAGTGAAAAGTGTTTCCCCAGTAGTGACATCTGCTTCTTAAAGGCTATTTTGGCAGTGCTGTAGCATCCTCCAATCTGGCATATGGATGAAATTCTGTGTTTTGGCTGGTGTGGCTTGTGCTCTTGTAACTTTTCATTAGAGCATCCTGAATCTATTTGAAAATGAATAATATTAATCAGAATCCATTTCAGATAAGAACTTCAAAATTATAATATTTTGTAAATAGGAAGATTATTTCATAATTCATAGAATAGCTATAAAATTATTTACATGAATTATTAATTAGCTTATAATCATTAATTCTACATATACCAATATCTAGCATTGCTGTAAAGAGTTGATAATCAAGATGTTAAACAATCACTATTGGCTGTATATGTAGAGTAGGCAGACAAGAAAGAAGCTGCTTGACCCGACATAGTGATTCACTGCCAGACACTCTGGTCATATACTTGAATATTCTTTAGTTGTTGGTATTATACTTGTTTTTGCTTGTTATCCCATTCCATTCTAACAAGAATACAAGATTTGTCTTTCTTTAGTAGTTAAAATTGATATCAGAAATGTTATAAATTTCATAGAATCATCCAATTTAAGTTCAGATGTGTTGGATTAGAACAAGTCTACATCATTTTAGGATTCCTTAAATGTGTTACTCATCAAGTTTTCATTTTTAACCTGGCCCTATAATTTCTGCAGTACAATTTCTTTTATCATCTCTTTACTACACTGAAACTTCTACCCTCAAAGGCTAATTATCAAACCTTATCAGTGGGATGTTTACTTTACAATGAACTAACACAAACAACTTTGCTCAAACTGTCTTGGCAGAAGCAGCGGTATCTATTTATTAACTTTTTCTAAAGTCATCAAAACATTGGAGTAGCTTTAATTTAGTCATACAATTCATACAGCTTAGCTATTTGAACATGAATTGTAAAATTACTTTGGGGGCTAAGAAGCAAAAAGATGTATAACTGTGCTTGTATTATTATGCGCCGAAGTGAGAAATTAACTCTGTAGGAAATCATGATGTAGGAGCAACGTGACCACTAAATAGATGAGAAATGCTAGGGCAACTTTTCATATTCTTCCAAAAATATGGTGGTTTGTTTTCCAGTTGATAACTATGATATACACCGTTGGCTTATATCCAATTCAATTAAAGAAATATTTATTGTACTCTTACTGTGAATCCAGCATATTGCATTATTTCTTCAACATCATTTATATGGCTATTTAAAAACTGATACCTATAAAATAAACTGACATAGGCTGTAACTATATGGGGCCAAAAATATGACTTTTTAAATAAAATAACCAGTTCCATCTCTTCGGTATCAGTACCAAATATCTGATCCAAGGATTTGTTGGAAAATACTTTGAAACTAATTTTCACTTACTCTCTTGAATTGCCTATTTCCCTTTTTGTGCCTTCACCAAAGAGCATATGGGTTGTCATCACAACCCTTACAACCGCTAGTATATCAAGGTTGGGTACATGAGATATTTGGGGAATCTTGCCTACTTAGTTTTCATAGTTTAGTTTAAAATAAATGCTAGCTCTTGAGCCAGGGGTGTGTATGGGGGGGGGTGGCTGTGGTAGGAAACTGGGGACATTATTGGTGGGAAAGAACACTGATTAAGGGACGGGTATTGGGATATTATATGTCTGAAACCCAATCACGAACAACTTCATAAACTGTGTATCTCACCATGGTTCATTAAAAAAAACCTTAAAAGATAATTATAAAATAAACTGAGTTAATTAACATATACATCATATTATCATTATGCATAAATAGTTCAATGCTGTACATTGTTTCTAGGAACGCTTAGTGATTTTGTTTATTTATGCAGACAACCACAATCATCATTTTAAAACTGAAGTTACAAGCATGGCCAAAAGGAAGAGTGGAATAAGGTACTGCCCTCCCTAGCTTTGTAGGAAACAACCTGAAAGTTGTTTTGACATCCCCTCACTTGAAATGCCAAGGTTGAGATGCACGGAGATGACTACGAATAAGAAAGAGATAGCAGCCGCACACCAGGAATCATTAGAGTTCATGGTGACCTTCTCTGAAGACAAGCTCTGAATATTTCCACCCTAGGGAAACAAATGGAAGTATAAGAACTGGGGAGCCCCTGCAGATGTATCAGGCATTGGCACCATCTGTACCAAGTTTGCAGATGCCTGAGTCCCTCATTATTCTGTTCTCCATATCGCTCCCACTGAATCCAGGAAACAATATCAGTCACCAGCCCAGGTCTCTGCCTCTGTGAAAGTGTGAGAATCCAGCTTTGACATCCCAACTGAAGCCCCCACCATGCAAGCACATGCAGCCACGCTCACCAGCTGTGTATTTGCAAGCTGCCGGTCCCTCAATAACCTCCAGTTCAATGAACATGCCCGAGAAGACTGTGCAACCACACACATCACACCAACTGTCAGGCACCTGTAGCTACTTATGGTTATGATATGACTCTACTTCTGTCACTGGTATGTTTCGCTATACTTATCTGTTGTTACCCCTTCCAAATGCATGCCTGTATACTTTCAGTCTGACACCTGTGACTATATCTCTGCTGTGTGAATGACTAGGATAAGAATATAGTCACATGATTGCACAAAAATCTCTCGGTCTTCAAGAGTGCACTGATGCAGTAGCTGTCCCTTACCATTCTGCCTGTCCCGATACCATCATTATGCATTTATCTGTAAAATCAGAGGCAGGTACTTCATAGGTATATGCAAGTGGCTCCAGAACTGAGTGTAATTACACTACTAAATCTAGACATTACTATGTCTCATCTTGGTCTCTGATCACTGGTTCTGGTCTCTGGTCTCCACAGGACATATGAAAGAACTGTTGATGACTCCAATGATCCTAATATTTGAAGCCATTGTGGATCCCTAGTTTTCAGTAAAACTGTATAGTAGTGTATAATCTCTGGGTGGCTAGGGGAAGGCCCAGCGGCTCTCTCTCTCACTTTCCACATTTGGTGGACTCGGGCCACTCCCCCTCCCTGGGGCAGCCCATGCTATGGGGTGGATGAATGATGTAACAAAGACCCAGCTGGTTGATGATCAGTTGCCATTTATTCCATTGTTTCTACATGACTGTTCCAGTTTCACTTAGTTCCCCATTCTAGCCTCACACTTTCCCTCATTTCGGTCTCTTCCTGTCTCTCTTGCTCATCTCTTAGTGCTACCTCTCGAAGCGGCATCTCTCTTCTCTCCATGCGCCTGCTCCTGCATTTTTCCCCTACATTCTTCTCCCTCTGACCCCCTTTTTAGTCTCTCTGCGCTCCACCTTGCTTCCCTGTTCTCTCTCGTTTCTCTCCAACACTCTACACTGGGGGTAGACACCACACCCCATCAGGCAGCAAAATCAATATGGAAAACCCTTCTTGATTGCCAATCAGGCTCAAGGGGTGAAATACCACTTAAGGGTGTTTCTCTTCTCCTTAATCCAATAACTTAATTAACATCTTAATTAACATTGTATTTCTATTTGTTAATATTAGGGTTTTTTTTGGACACACTAAGATATACATTGAGCTGGGAGGGTGGCTTTCCTGGGGACGTTTTTCCACAGATTCAGATTACAGTGCTCAGACCGGATTAATCATTCCTAACCCTAGCAGGGTTCGAATCAAGTTAATGATTTTTGGATCATGACAGAATTTGTCCATGACCATGCTATTAAACTTTTAGTTAAGTGTTATGGCACTTTGGCCAAGCCCATTTCGATGCCAGGGTAGCACATAACTCACAGCTTGCCCTGAGTCCATCCAGTCCATCGTTGGTACCCTGCTTTGGGGGTGCTAGGAAGTAAGGGCAACTGAGGCTTAAGTCGAGAGAACAGATGTCCAGGAGGAAAATATCATTCAGAGTCAATTAACTTCCAAGTAACAAAAGCATAGCATTAACTGTCTTCTTGTGTCCATACAAAAAGTATATTTCTCTGAATTAACTATGTAAAGGACTTAAGGAGAAGAAAAAAAAAACAATATTTATAGTTCAACAGAGCACAAAGAAAGAAGTTACAAATAAACATAAAGGAATGAGAGCACCATGATGGGAGTAACTCAATAAACCTAAGCTCCCTGTGGCAAGGTGAAAAGAACAAACCAATGTTATCCTACACAGTAGTCCAGGTTGTAGACTACTATCTTTGCCAAAAAGGTATTATGCTTACAGGGAACTTATGCTGCGATGCTTGATATTCTATATCACTTGAACCAAGTAATATCACATTCCAGTATGTTCCTTCCTGCAGATAAGATCTTTCCTGCTGAAGCTTCTACTAAAAGAATCTTAAATATCATTGAAGATTTCAGATTACCACTTCTTCAGGTCAGTGCTTCTTCAAATGTTTAGACACAAATGCAAAGTTCTAGGGATAAACATGAGCCTACCCAAAGATGAGTTAACTTACACTGATGTCTCAAATTATTAGATTATTAGATAAATAAAAGTCAGAACAAAAAATAAGTTCTTACCTGTGAAAATGGCCTATGCTGGAATGGCCACAAGAAAGAATTCTGGTGAGAGTGTGCAGAAAAAGTAAACTGAATTTACTATGAGCATGTTAACAGGCTCAGTCTCTATGAAAAAAATAATTCAACAACTAAAAATAGAGTTACCATTTCATTAAGTTTCCACTCATTGGTATCTATCATACCAAGATGACAAAATCATTAATTCAAAAAAGTACATGTACACCTATAATCATTGCAGCACTATTTACAATACAGAGTACAAAGGACAGACGGATGGTAAAGAAGATGCAGTATTTATACACAAAATTATTCAACTACAAGAAAATATAAAACTAGGTTGAAGAGACAGTGCAGCTGGTAAGAAGTTTGCCTTGTACATGGTCTACCCAATTTGCTCCCACCACTGCATCAGTCCCCCTAATAAAAACACTAAGAGTTTTCCCTGATTAAAGAACCAGGGCTAAGCCCCGAGCACAGCTGTGTGTCACTGTATCACTGTCATCCTGTTGCTCACCGATTTGCTCGAGCGGGCACCAGTAATGTCTCTATTGTGAGACTTCTTGTTACTGTTTTTGGCATGTCGAATACACCATGGGTGGCTTGCCAGGCTCTGCTGTGAGGGCAAGATACTCTTAGTAGTTTGCTGGGCTCTCCAAGGGGGGCAGAGAAATCGAATCGGGGTTGGCCACATGCAAAGCAAATGCCCTACCCTCTGTGCTTTTGCCCCAGCCCTCCACCCCCACCAAAGAAAAAACAAAATCTTGCATTTTACTATAACATGTATGGAGTTAGAGGGTGTCATGTCAGTTAAATCAGTCAGGTAACAAAGACAAATTCTGCATCACATTACTTATATGTGGCATATAAAGAATCAGAGCATGAGAATGAGAGTTTCTCACCAAGGTGGAAGTTGGACAGGAAAGGGAATATGACAGTGATGAAGAGATGCTGATTTTTTAGACATGAGTGTATTATTGTAATATTGTAGCCCTCAAACTTTTACACACTTGCAAATCATTGTTACTTCAATTACATTAAGTTTAAAAATGCCCTAAGATCAATCATTTTAAAAGAGAAAATAAATCCTCAGTGAATTTGAAATACAGTACAATCATTTTTCACACTCTATGATATTTTGAGCTTGAGAAAGTAAGCACTACTTAAAATTATGACTTGATAATAGATTATAAGATTGTACAGTAAACAAATGGTCAATGGCAATGGAACTAGAGAACCATTCTTTAAAATGGAGCTTACCAAGGCGGTGGCAGTGAAGGGGTAGGGTGAGAAATGATAGAGAGAAGAGGACATGCTGGTGGAGCGTGTGGTGTTGGAGGTCGAGAGCATGCAACACTATCATTAATGGCATTGTAAATCACGGCATCTCAGATAAAATTGAAAAATAAAAATATATATTTAAAATCAGAGATTTTAAATTTTACCATTTAATTACATCACTTGAAAAGCAAGAAGAAAAGTCACTTCTAACGAAGAGCAAGTAAACCAAAAAAAATTCAAAAAATATTTTTTTGGATTGTTTTTCAAGCCTGTGTTCTCCCTTGAACAGGAATCTCACTTTGCTTATCTCTATGTCTCTCTGCTTGTTTTCCCACTCTAGAGAAGACCATGTCTTGTTTTGAACTCAAACTTTCTCTCTTTCTCTCCCTTCATGTGTTCCTAAGAAAATTGTTTTCAATAGAAATTATCTTGTTCATTAAAAAGAAAAAAAAGTCTTAGAACAGTTCCTCATCAGGTTTTATTTTCTCCATCTTCTATCTTTCTCAAAAGAACCGTGTATTGAAGTTATCTCTGCAAATTGAGTTTAGGCACCACCCCCTACCAAATTTGTGACTCCTATCAAACAAGCATTAGAGCATGAATAATAGTTGGGAGATAACTGAGTGCATAATGTTGACGAAAGGCAAAAGGATTATCACCAGCATTCTGATTCCACACATGAGTTCAGGTTCCTTCTGTCAATTTTTTACTTAGATCTCAATAAAAAACCCATGGATTGTCTACAGGACCTGGTGTTTCTGCTTTATATAGATTCTAGGGGATGAGGTCTGTGGCAAGACCAAGGCCAACCTCCTAGTAAATTTAAGCTGTGAGCAACTGCATAAACAAGAACTCAAGCCCTCAACTCTCACATTGCCTTTGATGCCTGGGCATTTTGCCTGGGCATTTTGCTGCTCCGAGAAGGACTCTGTGACCTAACCATATGTACCGGCAGTTGAATTGAGACAGTTTATATCAGTTTACAATCAATTTAGATGACATCTAAGATGGGAACTAATTCATCCTTGAAGAACTACTGTAGACCAAAAGTGTGTTTGGCAGGAAATGACAAGATGTCATTGCCTGAAGCAGCTGGAAAATTTAGGAAACACATATATTATATAAAATATTGCTTTATATATATATGTATAAAACAATGGATATATTGGTTTATATATATGTATGTAAAACAATGGATCAGAGTATAGCAAGGACAATAAGTTGGACTGTGAACACAGCAAGTTATCAAAATCATAATTTCTTTATTTGCTACTATAACCTGTCTGTGGCACACACAATTCCTCATCAAATATCAAATATCAAGAAGTTATTGAAAGGAAATACTATTGTACAACCAATCAAAAGTATAGATTACATCGGATTGGTGCAACATTGCTAAATACACTGTCTAAAATACAGAAACTAGAGGATCCATAAAATTCTAAGATTCCCCTTGAAAAAAATATACAAGATAGAAATGTCATTGTCTTATTTAACTTTGATTCCTATAAATTTAGGAATAAAATAGCTGGCCCTTTGATTAGAATATATAGCTATGATTGAATTAAATAAACTTTATACAGAAATAATATCAGAGTGCTAAAGGTTTTAAAACTTAAGAATGTAAGTATGATTGTTAAAGTTTAGATGGTAAAAGATGAATTAAGATTATTAAGGTAAAGTATAACATGTACATCAGTCTTAATTTGTGTTTACAAGCAACTTTGCCTCATCTTGATATGATAGGATAAAAATTATGATGCACTTAAGTGTGTACAATCAAATAAAAATATTGTATTTGATTAATTTGTTGAAGTATATTGAGGTGTATCCAGCAATGCTCAAGATTTACTCTGGATTGTTCGGGTTGCTAACAATTTGTTGTTGTTGTTGGAGTTGTTTTTAGTTGTTAAATTCTGTGAATGACTTAGATGCATGGGCATAAGATGCAAGACAATCATCTGACTAATTTTAATTATCTCTGCCCTTGAATATATTACTTTAAATAAATACCTAGACAATTCAGATTGCTAACAAAGTGCTTTAAAGCTGGTTTTAAACAACATAAACTTTATTTTTCAGATTTCTGGAACCTAGAAGTCTAAGGTCAGGATATCACTGTCACTGTCACTGTCATCCTGTTGCTCATCGATTTGTTCAAGCGGGCACCAGTAACGTCTCTCATTGAGAGACTTATTGTTACTGTTTTTGGCATATCCAATACACATGGGTAGCTTGCCAGGCTCTGCTGTGAGGGCTCGATATTCTCGGTAGCTTGTCGGGCTCTCCCAGAGGTGCGGAGGAATAGAACTTGGGTCAGCCTTGTGAAAGGGAAAGCCCAACCGCTGTGCTATAGCTCCAGCCCGTATAGTTAATTTCTTCCTTTGCTTTTGTGTTTTGCTTTGTGGCTACACTAAGTGGTGTTCAGGGTTTACTCCTGGTGATACTCTGGGACCATATGAAATGCCAGGAATGGAAATGGAGTTTGTCACATGGAAGACAAGCATCTTAGCTTTTGATCTATTAGAACCTGTATCTTCAATTTCTTGTGCTACTTCTGTGTGCGTTGCAAAGAGAGTTGACTTTGTTTCTGTGCTGACTATATATATTTACATGAAAGAAACAAGGCAAAACTCTTTGATAAGGGCATTAGTCCTATTTATCAGAGCTTCATTCATGAAATAATTAGTTTTCAGAGTAATACTATCATATCAAGCACACTGGGTGTTTGGATTTCAAGATATTAAGCATGGTGAGACATAAGCACTCAACACATCATACTTCATTTTCATGAATGGTAAGTGAATGTGGGAATGACTGTGAAGTTGCTGATTATTCCTGATTCCATTCTATGGAAACCTATATTGTTTACATTTAGAATGAGACTGAAATTGATTTTGATGCAAGTTTAATATACTTTGTGAACCTCAACATTTTCATGAAAGAAGCAAAAATCTGGACCCTATTTTAAAGAATAATATATTAGGGTCAGGTTGTAGTGCTCTTCATACCTTTCATGCATAAAAACTGGGTTAGATTCCCAGCACCACACACACACACACACACACACACACACACACACACACACACACATACACACACACACACAATTCAAATAGGAAGCATGGCTTTTCTTCACAAATCTTGAGGAGTCTGAAAAGAGTTGTAATATGTTGAATAGTGTGACATTATGTTTGGTATGGTACAGAATCAACTTTGCCTTCGGTAGGCTGCATTGTTAAAGAGACTCATCACTTTGCTTTAGATTTTTTTTTTTCTGTGCTTCATCCAGAAGGTTGTAGAGAGGATCTCTTCTTGGTAATTAATATGTTTCTGCTTTCAGAAATGAGAGAATAAAGTTCTCCTTACCCAGATGGAAGCAAACTGCTTTTTGGCTTCTATCCCTGAGTGCCAGCCAATGTAACTCTGGATTTTTGGTTGTAATTCCAATACAGAGATTCCCAAGCCACTAACTGGAAGACAGGAACACTCAGCATCTATTCTACTTATTCAAATCAAGAAGGATAATTGAGAAATATAAGAAACATATAGCTACATATTTAAATATTTTTAAACAGTTCGGAGAAACTATAAGAGCTGTAAATATTAAGAAATTCTAAAAAGTGTCATAGTAATTTTTTTCTGTTACACAGCAAAATTATATTCTTTTCATGTGTGACTGTGGTAGTGTCACTGAATATTATTAAGATAATTTCACAACAGCAAAAGTTCAAGTTGAATGGCCAGTGCGATAGTACAACAGGTAGTGCACCTGTCTTTTAGACACTGCCATGGTTTAATTTCTAGTACCCCATCTAGTCCCTTAGAACCACCAAGAGTTCTTCCTGAGCACTGCACCAGAAATAAGCCCGGAGCACTGCTAGGTGTGGCCCCCAAGCAAAAGGAAACAAAAAGTCCATAGTTCTCAGGTCCTAGAGAACCATCTTCTATACGGTTATAATAAGATGTTTTTTTGAGGGAAAATAAAAGAATTTATACTTCTGGGAAGGGTATGCTGCAGACTAATGAACACCTACGTATTGTGCACATTTCTTTTGCTTTCTGAGACAAGTTTATTGACATGCTATCCTCTTTACATAGGCATTTGGAGGATGGACAAAATAAGATAAAATTACTTTTAATTTCAATACTTCTGCTCTGAACTGGAGTGATAGCACAGCGGGTAAGGTGTTTTCCTTGCACGAAGCCAACCCGGGTTTGATTCCTCTATCCCTTTCAGAGAGCCCAGCAAGCTACAGTGCTACCCCTGCTCTGAGAGTTTTCTGGGTTTATATTTTTAAAAATTAATTAATGAATTAATTTTTAAATCCAAATCTTAATTTCTTTTGGTTCCATTTCAATTAAGGGGATGAAGACTATTTATTTTTGCTTATGAATCTAATTCCATGATTTCTCGTTGAAAATACATATTTTTGGCACATTAAATTTTACTTTCCCTAAGAAGCATAGAATAAGGAAATGTTAAGAGAATGTGAGGAAACTGAAAATATCTTTATTGTAAGACATGTCCCAGAGAAAATTGTCAGAATGTAGAAACAGGTTCAGAATTGTATTTTCCATTAGGAAGAATGTAATTTTTATTAGTTGATGAAAATCTTTGGTAGAGATAGCACAAACTACAAGAGGGAAAGATGAAACACTAATTTTCAACAGTGTGGAGAAAAGTTTGGTTCCTTATGAAATAGCAGTTATTCTCAAATACAAATACACTGGGATGTATGAAAAAATGAGAAAAAATATAAAAGTGAAAATTAGAAGGGCTCTTATTGAAAACGAGTGGAAAGGAGTATAGAAGGAAATCCAAATATCAGACCTGGAACCGAAAGGATAGATAGAATGAAAAATTTATTCAGGGAAAGATAGAGGAAGAGTAGAGAGCCACACTAAGTCTGGATTATACTTAAAAATTATTTCTCATTTTAAACTAGCCTTCTGCAGTATAAACAGAAGATGGAGAAATGGAGTTAGGTTATGTAAGTTTTCTATGTTCATTTTATTAGTAAGATTAGGGATAGAAATCAATATAAACTTTCATCTATAGAGTGATTTACCTACAAAATAAAAATATAGAGATATAGATATTTAACACATGCACAGAGTGTTTTTTTTTCTTTTTGGGTCACACCCGTCAATGCTCAGGGGTTATTCCTGACTCTGCACTCAGGAATTATTCCTGGCGGTGCTCATGGGACTATATGGGATGTTGGGAATCAAACCCAGGTCAGCCGCACGTAAGGCAAATGCCCTACCCACTGTGCTATTGCTTCAGCCCCAGAGAGTGATTTTTTTTTAAGAGACAGTTAAAAATGTTGAACAGAACCTTATCATATATGAACATCACATTTGAATTCATTTAGATTATTTGTGAAAAGATTTTTCCCTTTGTATATTAAAAATGTAAAAGTGAATGGGTTTAAAACGATAGTGTATTCTAAATCAATGGTTCACGAAAATAATTACTACATTATACGTAGTCTTAGGTTAGATATTTTTACATTTTTCAAACATTGGTTCTTTGTACATAAGTATACAAAATTTTTTCGCCAAGTGCAGCCATGATAGACATTTTAATTAAACACGTTTTCTCTAATATACCATGGATTTGATTATTTTAACTTTTAAGAATTACTTTGGAGTTATATTCAGTTACTTTCTCAAATCAGATTTCTGAATGTTTTAATACTAAAACAAATCTTATACATTTTGAGGCAAAATTGCACTTTTAGGTCTTTGTGATTTTTGACCATTACTAATTTTACCATTATTATTATAGCTTTAAATAAAAATGTCTATTTCTCCTGGAAGTATTCTTGAATGTTCAACCCAAATTAAGTAAATCCAGTGTGTAATTTAGTGAAAATATATGTCCTCAAAAAAAGGCTATGGTTAAGAAGAAATTAACTTGATTTAAGAAGCTAAAATACCCTACTATATCACAATATAGAAAATGCTAGAAGCTTTGAGGGAAGTTTGAACAGGTTGAGGTCAAGAACAAAAGAGTTAAGAAAACCTACTCTCATGTTAGTAGATTTCCATGATGTGAAATAGAAATTTGGCACAGAGGAGGTGAATCTGCAGATATTTTTTGAGTCAGCTATAATGCCAACAAAACCCTGCCCCTTTAAGCAATGTAACTCTCTGTGACCCACACCCATCTCTATTCCAACCCCATGCCAGAATTATATGAAGAAATCAGATCAAGAAATCTGCAAAGACCAGAACCAAAACAACCAAAAAATCTAACAAAACATTATCTTAATTTGCATTTTCTTGTACATGCAGTGGTACCTTGCTCAGAAATAACCATCCCAAATTTGAGATATGAAAATATGAGTTTTCTTGTCTGGCCACACCTTTATGAATTGTTACACGCCTGTCACAGACAAATGTTTTGTACCTTACTTCGGTTTACCTTTTTTTTCTCTACTAAGGATAATCTACCTATTTTTTATGTAAGTTGCAACCCAGGAAGCTGCTAATCAGAATTCTTTCAGCATTAACATTTTCCTCCTGACAACCACCAACTTAAACACTGAAAAATATTTTTGCCATTTTTTCCATCAAGTGGTAATATTTTATTTTAGTTAACAGTGGTTTAAAAGGAAAGCCCTCTTAAAGCTAAATGCAAAGCCTCACTACTGATGGTGATGGAATCACAGTAGAACTTGACCCTGAGTGATGTTTTATCATTCTCCTTCCCACGTATGAATCTTTTTAAAGACTCTTCTAAAGACAGGTTTCTATTTCAAAACTTAGCAACATATTGTCTGGCTCTGACTCTCCTCCCAATTCCTGTCCTTCTAAATCATTTTTGAGAGCTAATTAGGTTGAGTGCCATTTTTGACTGCTACTTTGGAAGATAAGGTACACGACTGCATATTGTGCACTTACTGCTGTGCACATCTGTGCTTCATATCAATCTGCAGGGATTTTGAAAATTAGCATCCCTTTAAAGGCAAAACATGCTTCTAATCAAAGCCATGTATTGCCAATTTGTTCTTCGTCTTGCAAATACAGTTTGGATTGCAATTAAGAATGCAACAGATTTAGGCCTTATTTTCCTTTATTTTTGGAAATACTCCCCTCTCAAACAAATGCAAACTGATAAATATATATATATATGTATATATATACACATAAATAAAATAACTAAATTTAAAAAGGAAAATGTGTGCTTAAAAGTTAGTAAAAAAATGAAATATATCTTTACTAAGTACAAATTCACTTATTTTATCAAGAAAATAGGTTAGGTGATATTTTTTATAACAGTTTTGAGGGATCTTTTAATTTTAGAAAAAAGAAGCCTATTTTTTCCCCTTGTCTATTATAAGCACAGTTTTGGGGTTTTTTTCCCCCCTCCTACTGCATTCTTTTTTATATTCTAGATCTTAGATCCCTGGAATCTAAGAACATCTAAGCCTGGGGGAAAGAGAATGCCTTGAAGAAACATATGTTTGTGACTGAGTCTTATCAGAGTATAAATGACACAACTGATTCCCTAGGAAGAAAAGATCAGATAACACATAGTCAATTGTAGCCTGGAGGGGTGACGGAAAAGACTGGTTTTATTATTTGTTGTAATGGATCTTTAGTGTTTTTAAGACAGAAAAAAGGAAGAAGATTGGAAGCTGGAATTACCCAGAGAATCCAGCTGAAGGGAGTCCCACAAGTGCATTTTGAATTTTCTGGTGCTGTGGTGAAGACAATTGAAAAGGGAAAAAGAGTGCTCTAAAAATAAAACTTTTGCAGGGAAGATATTCTCTGTTTGACCCATGCTTTATGTACTTACCTATTTTATTAATAGGTACCTATTTTATTAAATGTATAATACAGATGGCCTAGACATAAATCAAAGTAAGCATATTAAGATTATTTTGTTTTTTAAAAGGTGATTTTAAAAGAGTAAGACAGCCAAAAAGGAAGATTTATGTGATCTATTAGATTTGAGACTTCAGGATAAGGTTTGTAAAGCATCTTCTACAAAGGATAAGACAATGCAATCATTTCCTACCTATGCACAGTTATGCCATTGTACCAGGAAATGTACTATAGATATATGTTAACAAATATGCAACTAACACTTTATTTATAGAGACTTAAATAAAAATAATTAAATACAATTTTCATGTCACAAAACATACTTTTCCAATCAAACCCTAATAAATTTTAAAAATGATGTTGAACTCAGAGACCATATAACAATAGGCATTGACCTGGTTTGTTCTATGGCCCATGGTTTCGGATTCTACTTAAATATGACACAACTTTTTGTTATCTACATGTGAAATGATGAGACACCTCTTGGCATTCTCAAGTTCTCTCTGGCCGTTGTGACTTTAAAGCACACTCATTCTGAATGACAAATTCATTATTTGAATTTATAGCCTCCAAATTTAGAATCACAGACAGAAGATCTGGCAAATGAAAGAGAATTATGGATTGCTTTTTCATTACATGTTTTAAAAATAAATAAAAACATCACTGATTGGCAACGCTGAATATACCAAGTTTATTTCTGGCAGACTAAAAGCCAAATGCTATTTCCTATCAAGTAAAGAAGATGACACATATGTCAGACTCACTTGGCATCACTGATATTAAAAAAAAAAAAGACTTCATTTAATAAAACCAATTAATTTGTTTTCTCTTTAGTTCTGTGGAATATCACCTAACCCATCTTTCTCTTTCTGTCTCTCTGTCTCTGTCTCTCTATTTTTCTCTCTGTGTGGGTAAAAATGTTTTCTGTTGTTCTGTACTAGAATGCCACTTTTACAGTTATGCTTTCTTACACTTACAGAAAAGCAAAGCAATATACAGTTTAAATGTAAATTATTTCCCTAAAATAAATATACAATAGTGGTTCACTTATGGTTTAATAATTACCTTTTTTAAAAATCAAGCTTCCTATGGATAATTTTGATCTCTATTAAATAGTTACAAAAGCCATAGATATATCTGAATAGTAATTAGTGTATGTTATTTGATATGTAGGTTGATTAGGCTGGACAAAGACAATCATCTTTGTCACCATGATATCCTTTAAATGAAAAGGTCGCTGTTGTCCCAAAATTCCAAATGGGATCGGACCACCATCTCCTTCGTGCAAAATTCTACTTCACAGAGCAGGGAGAAAAGTGTGCAAAATTTAAGTCTAAGAAGGCAACTCCCAGAATGACCACCAACTGGGAGCTCTTTGGCACTATTGCAGCAACGTGGGAAGATGTTGTCCTTGACAACATGGAAGAGGGATACGATCAACTGGTTCAGCACCTCCATGTCTGTGCAAAGAATGCCGAGAGTGAGAAAGCCACAAACAGACGCCTGTCTTTGGAAACTCTCGAGCTCATTCGTCAACATGGTTTGGCGCGAGCCTCAGGCAACCACAAGCTAATGTCCGAGCTCACAAAGCTGTGCAGAGATGCCATAACGGAAGACCCCAAAGAGAGAAGAGCAGCAGTGTTGGCCAGTGCAGCAGAAGCCAGGAAAAGTATTCGCAGTGCTCACCTGTCCTTCGCCAACTGCAAGACCAAGTTGACTGCCCTTCGACATCCTGATGGATCTATCACATCCTCCAGAAAGGCAATGGAGAGGATTATTCACGACTTCTACTCAGATCTTTTTGATAGCCATGTCCACCTGTCCACATACCAAATTCTGTAGGATGGATATGTTGTTACCAATGTTCTCCCTTCTGAAATCCGACACGCTATTTTGTTGGTAAAGACGCAAACAGCACCTGGTCCGGACAAGGTCGGACTCAAACACCTAAAGAATCTGCCACCAGTACTCATCAATACACTGGCCCGACTCTTCACACGCTACCTGTCTGAATGCAAGGTTCCATCCCAGTGGAAAACCAGTAGGACAGTTCTGTTGTACAATGAGAAAATATATATCTAAAATCCAAATAAGTTACAATAAGAGAGTGGGAAATTTATAGCATTAGTTTTGCATACAGAAGTGAAGAGGAACCAAGGGCCAGAAATCACACAACCTTCTTCATCTCCACCTGTCTTTTGGGAAAGCTGCCTTGTATTCCGCTTCCGCTATGAGACTATTATAGTCAGCTGCTACTTTACTTGCAAACTGCATTTGGAACTATAGAAACTCCAAAGTTTCTATTGCATTTCCTTAAGGTTTCCCGCAAGCAGAAAGAAAAGCAGAGAGAAAACACAAGTGTGTCTCATTACTGCCATTTTTTAAAAGCTGTTTTGTTTCCGCTCTTTCATAGCTCTCTAATTTCTGTGTAATTAAAAAAAATCTTTTTCTTAAAAGTGTGAAAGAGAGATAGACGTCAAAGCAGTTGGGGTTTATTATTCCTAAATTACTTGCATATAATTAATTTTAATAATGGCATTTGGTTCTCTCTTGGATGTTGATATAAGAGAATACCTCAAGATTAAGAATAGCCATATTTGAATACTATACATTATTAAAAAGTATCAAGTGAGATACGTGGGAATGGTGGAAAAATGACTGCTAAAAACTCATTGCACCTTATGAGTAGTAACAACACTTTAAAAGTTGTCAAAATAAACTCTTCATTTTTTAAAATTTCTCACATGCTTTAAAACTATCTGAAGAACATTTACTCAAAATGTGTGGCTGAATCTTGGTCAGAGCAAGAAGCTTGCCCTATTATTTCTATTCTTTCCAAGGCAAGCCTGAAAATTTGACATTTTCACAATCATACTGAAAAAGTAAATGGCTATAATAGTTTTTTTAATCTCATACTAATAACTGAACCTCCCTTATAACACATTAATAAAAAAATCTATAGGAGGAAAATAGTTACATGAAAATAAAATAACTAATAGAAAAATCAATTGACATATCAGCAAAACTTCAAATTGTTTGAGAAATCACTAAAATTGACAAATAATTAGCTAGAATTATAAGAAAAAACATAAAGAAATTTCAATGTACTAAAATAAAAATTTTAAAAAGGATATCATTACTGACATTGGAAAAAATTATAATGGAATACTACAAGTAGATCATAACAAATTAGATTATGCAAATGAGGTAAATACACTTCTAGAAACACACCAACTACTGAAACAAGAGAGGATATATGGAAGGAGTCAGGGCTACAATGAAGAGAGATAGGTTATTAGGTACCATCCCGGGTGTCCAAAACAAAAATCACACCAAAAATAATCACAGGATCCCACATTCAGCACTTCATTAGTGCAGAGAAAATCTAGCAATCAGCTCCAAGAGATTGTCCTTGGTGGATCCCAAAAGAGGTACAGATAAGGTCCATGTGTGGTCCAGAGATATAGTAGAGGAGTTAAGGCTCTTGACTTGCATCTTCCAGATTCCAGGTGAATTCCAAGCACCACATGTTGTGCCTTCAGCACTGCCCGGAGACACTGATGAGCATTAAATCAGGAATAACTACTGAACACAGACCCAGATGTGATGTCTGACACTGCTAGTTATGCTCCCCTGAAGTTGTTTCATTTCGAAAGCGAGATAAGTGGGCATTCCATTGAAGTCTCATTTTCATTATGATTGTCAGTGCCCCTATGAACACAGCAGAGCCTGGCAAGCTACCTGTGGCATATTTGGTATGCCAAAAAATAGTAACAACAAGTCTCAAAATGGAGATGTTACTGGTGCCCGCTCAAGCAAATCCATGAACAACAGGACGACAGTGCAGCACTATCCCTGTGAAAAAGGAATGAGATTCTAAGTGAGAAAATTAGGTGGATGTCCTTGAGAAGCAAAAGCATTCATGTTCCTCAAATCTTCTAAGAAGAGAACTGTCTTTATTCTATCTGATAAATAATAACAGCCTACACTTTCAGAAGATCATGTAAATGTATGCGTATGCTTGCAGTGGATTACTCACAATGTGTTGAGAGGCTTTATCAAGACACTCTTGTCTGTGCTATTACATAAGCAATAATTAAAGTCAAGAGTTGATATCTTCCACTTTGTTCCTTCTATAGAAAAAAAGATAAAATTTAAAATATTAAATTAACTGATTCATACACACAAAACTATAGAACAACTAGGGATTTTCTCTCATATTTGCTGAAACTTAATTATAGAAATGTACAGAGACTGGTGAATATTTGATTGATAAGGGTGTAGTGTTTTGTAACTGGGGGGTTTAATATCTTGGCAAGAATAGATAGTTTCTATCCACAGGGGTAATTGTTCATTAAAACTTTAAAAATTGATGCTATATTGGAAATTAGAATAGATGATAGAACTACCTTGGAAAAATATTGATATTGAATGCAAAACATCAGAGAACTAGAACTTAAAAACATATGTATTGTGTAACAAAACAGAATCCACCAGATTAACATGTTTCCTAAAGGGTCTGTAAATTCTCGCTTTATTAGCATCAAGGAATGTGCTAATGAAAAGTCTACTAGCATTACTGAAAAAGTTAATGTAGACCTTTATAAGTTTGGAGGAACAATTATGTACAAGACCATTACTTGGGCTTCTAAAAGTGCCTGTGGGGGAATTGTTTAAATTATATAACCAATTGATCAATAGCAGAGGAGTATTATAAGATATCACCTACTAGAAGGGCAGGGGTGGGGGTGGGGAATGTGGCTTTAGCCAAGTTTCCATAGAAAACAATACTCTTATCCAGAGTACATGAATCGAAAGCTATCACAAGCATCTTAATGGAAATTCCCCTCAAATTTTACTGAAGAAACATTGGGGAAAGAGGATATTCTCAGTAAATGTTTTGAAATAGAACATGGATATGAAACTGGGAAAATAGTTCACCATGTAGGAGTTTATGCGCAAGAACCTTGTTTCTACTCATGGCATTGCATGGATCCAAGCACTATCAGCTGTAGCCCTGATGGCCCCTTATAACCCCTTGATTTTCCTGGTGGTCCCCACTAACATTAGTTCCAAGTAGTACTGCATTGTTAGATCCTGCACTGAATTGTGTGATTCAATTGGCTGAATTTTAAACTAAGTGACTCCTTGCTCCCCATAGAGCAAGCCCTTACACCCCATCAAATGTGCTGTGCAACTCGGTATATCAGTGACATGAGTATGAGATGTTGCTCCAGGAATTCTAAAATTTTAAATAAAGTGATATAGCTGAGATTAGTTTTTTGGGGGAGGGACTGGATGGTGACTTTGGGGTCTGGAGGCAACTCTGTGATGAGACACTCTTCTGTTACTTTCTTCTTAGAGATTTTATTTATGCCTCTGACTCATGGCCTTATGAGCTTATATGGTGCCAGAATCAGTTTGTGGGCATGACTGCCAGACTACTGAAAAAAAAAATCAGATGAAGGGAGGTAGCCCGTTCCTGACTCCATATGATCCTGAGGATTTCAGTCACAAATCCCAAATACCTGGGTTTTTCAGCAGATTCACTCATAAATGAGGCTCATCTCAGCCTGTGGAGATTAGCCATGAACATGGAGGTGATTGAGTTCTGGAGGTTTGAAGTTGCTGTGGCTCTGTTGAGGCCAGGAGGAGAACTCACCTGTTACCCTCTGGCTTGCCCTGAATGAGACAGCCTGGTGTGGGGTCTTGGGACATCTCTGCAGTGTGTTGTTCTGTATTACTCTCTTCCAAGAGATTTATTTGTGAGTATTAAAGATTCTATTCTATTGTCAAAAACTATAACACCACAATATTGTCTGAAGAGATCCTAATCATCAAAATATTTTTCACATCAAATAAATCTCATAATTTTAGGGTAAAATTATAACTGGACTTGTTAAAATAGAAGTGTTAAGCACTCAAATAATTATAGACTTGTACCATAATTTGAAAATCAAATATTAACAAGTTTTAAGGATTGTCATATCAGTTGACATATTAAGCATCTAATGAACTGAATTCCCAAGACCACCTGTAAAATACACGTATTTGTGAATTGTACTTTTAGCGCTGAGAAAGGTATATACTGTGCAGCTAGATCCCCTTAAATTCTTGCATTAGGTGCATATTAAACAAAATATAACCTGGAAGCATTTGTTAAAGTTAAGAAATGTGGGTGGGTCTATGACAATTCATTAATCTCAAGATGGAAACTTGACAGTCAGAAAAATTCAAGGAAAATTTAAGCATATCTCCATTGCAAGAACATCGCAGTGCTCAAAAGAAAGGATCACATTACACCATGAATCATGGGGAGAATAAAAGTTTTTCTTAGTGTGGGAGAAATAAAATTAAAGAGCCTGATCTTTCCTTCCAGTTTTCAAGATGCGATTTGACACAGATAGACAATTTCCAGGGAGAGAATGGAAAATATATTTGGTAGCTCCCCAGGAGAGAAACAAATCATACCTGGTGATTTCATCACTATCTTTAGTGTCCAGAACATTATCTTTGCATACAATATAACACCTTTGTTCCCTGATCATTACCATAGCTGTACTCTGTTTTGATTTATTGGTCTTTTGTTTCTAGTTTTGATTGGTAAGTTATATAACCTCATTCCTGACAAAGCCTTGGTGTGGTAAGGCGTCTTGACCAGTCCACTTCTACTGGCTCTTTTTGCTCAACTTCTTCAGTCTGTTTGACTAATTTCTCTTGTTCATCTACCCATACTTGCTTCCTCCCAAGATATACAACATGAAACCCATGTTCCTAACTCAGGCCCAGTGGATCATGCTTGAGTTCTCAAAGGTCTAGGATTGTAGCGTGTACACAAGCAGAGCTGAGAGTGCAATCTGAGCCTAGATCTGAGCCTTTATTCAGATTTCCAAGAAAAGACCAAGTTAGACAGAGCAAACAGTTTAGAGTTGGCCCACTTGCATCATTCAAGATGATTTGGTATTACAGGATTATGTGTGAGTTGTGGTGATAAAAAACTAGCTATAATTCAAATTTGTCTGAAAGTGTTCATAAGAAGGTAGTTAGAAAAATATGGCCTTGGATTGGTTATTTATGTGAAAATATGCTTGCAAGCAGTTAGTTTTTGTGTAAATTTTCTAGCCCTGGTAAGACCCAGTCTTTTTTCTGGCATACTCAAAATGTCAAAACATTGTATGTTACAGTATATCTATATATACATCACTTGTATCACTTGTCTTCCCATTGATACTTGATTTGCTGGTATAAACATACCAGAATATTATTTTAGAGTATATATAATAGTCACGGTACAGCTTGGCAAGCTACCCATGGCATACTCGATATGCCAAAAATAGTAACAATGACAGTCCTCATTCTTCTGACCCTGAAAGAGCCCCCAATACGCCATCGGGCTACACTAGCACAGAACAGGGACAAATGGAGACATTACTGGTGCCTGCTCAAGCAAATTGATGAACAACGAGATGACAATGATACAGTGATCTATAATTCAGTGATACAGTTATCCAGAATAAGAGGGAAGAGGACCCAACTAAGTTGCACAAACATAACTCTGAATCTATGTCTTCTAACTTAGATGCAGTGATATCCAGGTAGGTTCAGGGGATTGATAAGTCTAAACCAGTAAACAGACTAAGAAACAAAAAAGAAAGCTTGGTTTATGGATAAATCGGTTAAATATGTTGATTTCAGATACAATATGCTATTGAGGATTAAAGTCCTAACAGGATTGAGGCTGTGAAAGAGTGTGAGAGAAAGTTCTCAAAGAAATACTGTCAATAACCAAAGTCCAAACTCAGGGGCCGGAGTGATAGCACAGCGGGTAGGGCGTTTGCCTTGCACGAGGCCAACCCGGGTTCAATCCCCGGCATCCCATATGGTCCCCCAAGCACTGCCAGGAGTAATTCCTGAGTGCAAAGCCAGGAGTAACCCCTGAGCATCGCTGGGTGTGACCCAAAAAAGCAAAAAAAAAAAAAAAATCAGCAAAGTCCAAGCTCAGAAAAACACTTTACTAAAGAATTAGATAGAAATTACTTTAGGTTTGTTAAATAGTTGGTCTCTTTCATAGCTTCTCATCTATGTCTTTGTGATTATGGATGCAGCTATATACAATACATTAAATGTAGATTTAGCAGTCCTCCAAAAAACTTTATCTATATAAACATGTGGCTGTACTACTGGTTATAATTTGCTAACCCTTTCCCTAGGTTATCACCTTGGTATGGAGAGAGAAAATTCATCTGAAATTAGAATATCTTCAAAACCCTAGGGCATGTCTTGGCTTGTTGGCTAGAACCCTAAGCAGAAGGATCAGGATTTCATACATAGGAAGATCTGTAAGGCTATTAGGCATGAAATATGTGAATCTTTTACATTTCAACCAATGCCTATCAAAAAACATCTCTCAAAATTTTTGTTTGTTTGTTTTGGGGTCATACCCAACAATCATGAGGGGTTATTCCCGGATATGCACTTAGGAGATACTGGTGATACCAGATACTGGTGATACTCAGAAGAACATACACTCAGTATCACTCAGGAGATACTGGTGATAACAGATACTGGTGGTACTCAGAAGAACATACAGGAAGCTGGGGATCGAACTTTTGTGCAAGACAAGAGCCCCTTCTATGGTCCTATCTTTCTGGCCCCCTCTAAAATTTTCTTTTAAAGAGTAAATAACACATTTTATGTGAGAATTGAAGTAATATGGATGGCACAGCGGATTTAAAAAGGAGCTACAATGGCTGTATGTTGTATATTGAAGGTCCTAACACAAGAGTTTCCTTCTACAAAAGATAATATAGCTATTATATTTCAACCTGTTAGTGTAAGAGATTGATAAACAACTCTATATATGCTTCTTATTTTTAAAAGACTAGAAATATATTCAGTAGTGAATACATTCTACTTTTTTTTTTTTTGCACCATTCCCAGCAGTGCTAAGGACTCTGCTCTGGGTTCACTCATGGAGGGGCTTGAGGGACCACACAGGCTGCAGGGATTAAACCTGGGTTAACTGCATGCAAAGAAGTTCCTTACCCCAAACATTATATTTCTAGCTCATAGATCTCTCCTTCTCATATGTAAAGATGTGACTGAAGATTGGTCAATTTAAAATCTTAATGCTGTGAAACTAGTAGGCAAAGAAAGCAGTTACTATGGTGGACAAGATGAAAACAGCTTTATTATCATGCATCATAGGCATAGAGTTTGGATCAAAATTAGTAAGGGACAATGATTTGGGATAGTGCACTGTGATAGTACAAATAACCTCAACTTTGTAAGTAATGATGCAGAGAGATGGAAATAAAAAATAAGTAGAGGATGGAAAGAATGGAAACCAACGATAACTTTGAAAACAATGTTTTGTAAGGGTATATGAGCTGATCTTACTAAAATTTGTGTCATATAGCTATTTATTTTAAATATTTGAGGCCAGATACACATTAAATAATAAGTTACATGAAATAATGGACATGCAAGTGGTGAAATGCAGCAGATTTTTCATTATTCATATCCCCTGAGTACATATCTCTACATGTGGAAGAAGACTGCTTAAGTATAAATATCTGAATCTCTTTCTTGAGACTTTTTTTTATGTCTGTTGGCTCATAGTATGTCTTGTACAGTCATTGACAGAAATGTTAAAAACTTAATTATACCAGTCATAGTTCTCAAGCAATGAGAAGCAGGAATTTGATTTTTAAATCTCAGAGTTTCTCCAATTCATCTCCATGGGAGTAAGATCCAGTGCCCAGATTAGTATTGGTTTGATTATCACCATTCACTTTTCATCTTTCTATACTCTTTCTCAATATCTTAATTTCTTACTAGTATTCTCTGAAATTGTTTTCCAGGTAAGCTTACAACTAAAATTTTTTTTCAGCATCTTTTTCTTGGTGGAATAATTCCACAACGATGTTTAGACAGAAAGTTTAAATTAGGACTTTCATTTTGAAGAAACAATTGCACTCGAAGAAACAAAATTCCAGAGTTTGACAGGATCCTAGAGTTCTTTACATTTATAATTCTGAAAAATGTGTGCAATTCAATTGAATTTTTAAAAAATATTTTTGTACAAAACAAATTATAGTCCAGAGTAAATAGCTACACTTAAAGTATCAAGTTTTTAAGTTTAAATTAGTTGCTTTAGCATGTCCTCTAACTCTTAAACATAAATAATTTTTAAAAAATATAACAAGGACAAATGTATTATTTTTCTCTTCAAGGTTTTACCCTCCAATTTTTCATGGAATCTTCTTGACTATTTTTTGATGTTTTTTGTGTAATTTCTTATTTTACTAAGCATAGCACCACTCTAGTTTTAACCTTGTATCTCAAATAACAGGATTTCACATTTTTATAGTTTAGTAGTACTCCATTGTGTACATTTACCATAATGTCTATTTAATCTATAGTAGGTAGGCTGTTATGTACAGATCTTTATTGTTATTAATAATGCTTTAATGAACATGGGTTGCATATTCTCCTCCAATTAATGTTTTTGTGTTATTTACTGATTCCACATAACTGAGGTAATTGCACCATATGGAATTCTTAGTTTTATTTTATTTATTTATTTATTTATTTATTGCTTTTTGGGTTCTACCCGGTGATGCACAGGGGTCACTCCTGGCTCTGCACTCAGGAATTACCCCTGGCGGTGCTCAGGGAACCATATGGGATGCTGGGAATCAAACCTGGGTCAGCCGCGTGCAAGGCAAATGCCCTACTTGCTGTGCTATTGCTCCAGCCCCTTATTTTTAAAATTTTGAGAAATCTACATGGTGGAAGATCTAGTTTGAATTTTATCTATAATGCAGAAAAGTTGCCTTTTCTATATATTCTCCTTTAATGCTATTTTTTTAAAGAGAACCACCATTCTCAAAGATATACGTTTATACTACTCTGTTGTTTTGATACATATTTACTTAATTAAAAAAAAGCGCTTTGGAGGTATAGGGGATTTTAAGCAACACTCAGTCCCAAGGGGCAAATCCAGGTGATAATCAGACAACCAGACCAGAAGATCCAGTGTTAAGGCCTAGGGGTGCCATTCAGCTTGGCCTGAGGTATTGAGGACCACCAGGACAGCACCTGCCTTGTTCTGGGATCTCCAGGGATATTCTTAGCAGTGCTTGGGGTGAGAATGTGGTGCTAATTTTGAACTCAGTTTTGAACATGCCAGACATGCACCCTTGTTTACTGAGTTATCTCCAAACCCTAAAAGTAAACACACACACACACACACACATATATATATATATACATATATATATATATCTCATTAAGATGATTACCTTTAGGGTTTCATCTTATACCATATATACAGATGTGGTATATACATCTATAAATATGCATATATATGTCACATTAAGTACATAAATATGTACCCATGTGTGTGTGAGATAGAGAGGAAAAAAGAGACAGAGACAAAGAGACAGAGAGAGACAGAGAGAGAATGTGAGTCGGGCAGAGCTGGCAGTGATCAAGACTTACTCCTTACTCTGGCTTCAGTAATCACTCCTGGCAGGTGGAAAAACCATAAAGTGATGCTAGCAATCAAACTGGGCTTGGCCATGTGCAAGAAAATCTCCTTAACTACCTTTCTCTCTCTTTCTCTCTGTCTGTGGCCCACATATACATTTGTAAAGTATGCTTTGCTTATTTATTCTGATTATTTTATACCCATTTCTTTCTTCTTACCTCTTACTATCAATAATATAAATGGCCACATGCAGTCCTCTTTGATTTTTACTGTGCACATATTTTCTTCACAGATCTTTGTATAATATTAGTTTCTTATTCTTTGATCAATGGAACTAACTATATAGTACTGTGGTTCTGTGACACTTTTTGTCTTCCATCACAGTTGCCTATATCATTACCCTCTTTGTGAGCTTTATCTCTCAATGGATCAATAAACTCCACAAGATGTGGTCGGCAGAAGGCTTTTAAATCTCTTTCAGCTGGATGAGTCCCTCGTGTATTCAATTCTGAGCAAAAAATAGATACCCCCACTTTTCTTTTTGATTGCTTCCTGGGTAAAACATCAAACAGAAATACATAAGATCACCTTGATCTGGCAATTCTATGTTTTATACCAGCTTTCAAAAGTGGGAAAGAAGTAGGAAAGGAAGAAAGGTAATAAAAAGAAAAGGGATCATACTGAAAAATGAAAAGAAAGGAATGGCTATTTATTTTATAGTGGACATTTTTTTGAAAATTTTATTGATTTGTTTTATTGGCTCTAATTGTCACAAGAGGTCTGCAAAGATGACATTTTCATTTGATTATTCATTGTCTTAATGAGTTTGCAAGTGGATTGACTGGAATTTAAAGAGGATTATTTGGATCTAAAATAGGTTTTCTTGGGACAAAGTGATAGTACAGTTAATATGGCACTTGCCTTGCAGGTGACCAACCAAGTTCATTCCCTGACAGCACATGTGGTACTCAGATCCAACTAGGAGTAATGCCTGAGCACAGAGCCAGGAGTAAGCTGTGAGCACTACTGGGTGTACCCATCATTCCCCAGAAAAGTTATCTTAATATACAAAATGACTATAGTACAGTTTTAATTTTATTTTCTTCTCCAGTATACTGAATATATGAATGTATGGTATTTCTAATAGTAACATTTATTATATTTTATAACCGACAGGGACGAATGGAAATGCTACTGGAGCCTGCTCGAGCAAATTGATGAACAACAGGATGACAGTGATACCGTGACGCAGTTTTCAGGAAGACATTGGCCTATTGAAAATGAAAGCTAGTGTTGTATCAGCATGTTTATCTTTCAGAGGGTAAATTTTGATTTATGAGAAATTATATCGATATTCTGTATGTTTTTTATGCATGTTATAAGTAGGTATATTTTATTACTAAACACAGAAAAAATTTTTTCTAGGCATCCATGTATAACATGACTGATTTATATTTAATTGTTATTCTACCTTTCTATCTCATTAAATTTAGTATATATTTCCAGCATCCTACCAATTATCTTGATCTAGTAAACAATATCTATCAACCTATGTTAGTACTTAACAGTTCTTACATAACTGAATAGAGCTTCATGAGTGTAATGTTGTAGAACCAAGGCTGAATGCTACGTGGTACAGAAAAAAAGCAGTAAGGTGTTTCATATGCTCCCCTGCTTACTGATCCCTGTGTGTTTATTAAAAAAAAATGTGCGGGGACCAAAATTCTGGCCAAAGTTCTTTTGATTCTTTTGAGATATGAAACAAAGAGGAACTTTGTGGCTGAGGAGATTTCACTTAGAGGTTAGGTAAACTTTTATTACCAATGATATTTAACTACAATCAGATAAAACACTAAACGATGACCTCTAATGTTTCAGATTTTGAATTGTGGTGATTTTATTTATGCTTTAAAAAAGTCTAAGAACTGTGTTTTTTTTTTAAACGAATCACTGTGAGATACACAGTTACAAGGTTGTTCATCACTGGGTTTCAGTTATATGGTGTTATGGTGTTCCAATGCCTATCCCTTTACCAGTATACATTTCCCCTCACCAATGTCCCCAGTTTCCCCCTTGCCACCCTCCCCATCTGCCAGCCTCATGCCCCAGCTTGCACCTACCTACGGCAGGCATGTTTCTTCTTTCTCTCACTCTCTCACTCCCTTTCCTTCTGTGCATTATGGCTGGCAATATAGATACTGATAGGTTATCATGTATATCCCTTTAAATACGTGCAGCACTCAATTCTTGTCTACAGTGATCATTTCCAACTAACACTGTCTTACTGATCCCTTCTTTATTCTAACTGTTCTTCTTTGTTGACATAAAAAATGATCTCACTTGAGGCAAGCTTCCATTTGTGGACCAGTCCTCTCGGCCATTGTTTTTGTTATTCTTAGGTATTAGTCTCATATTACACTTTTTTTATATCCCAGAGATAAGTTCAATGTATCTGTCTCTCTTCTGACTCATTTAACTCAGCATGATACTCTCCATGCCCATCCATTATAAGCAACTTTCATGACTTAATTTTTCATGACAGGTAAGTAGCATTCTATTGTGTAGCTATACCATAGTTTCTTTATCCAACCATATGTTCTCGGTCACTTGGGTTGTTTCCAGATTCTGGCTATTGTGATTAGTGCTGTAATGAACATAGAAGTGCAGATGGCTCATCCATGCCAGTCAGAGCAACATGGGTAATCTTTTTCTTTTTGTTGTGTGCTGATCTCTGAAGTGTGAGATGATATCTCATCGTTGTTTTGATATGAATCTCCCTGATGATTTGTGATATAGAGCATTTTTTCATGTGCCTTTTGCCTTTTGGCATTTCTTTTTTGAGGAAGTTTCTTTTCATTTCTTTTTTCCACTTTTGATGGGATTAGATGGCTTTTTTTTCTGTAAATTTCTACCAGTGGCTTATTTACCTTTAATAATAATTATTTATCAGATAAATATTAGGTAAATAATTTTTTCCCATTTTGTAGCTTGTTTTGTATTTTGGTCATTATTTCTTTTAAGGTGCAGAAGATTCTTAGTTTAATGTAGTCCCATTTGTTTATTTTTGCTTCTACTTGCTTGGTCAGTGGTGTTTAATCTTTGAAGATGCCATTAATTTCAATGTCATGGAGGGTTTTGCTTACAGTTTATCTAGTACCTTATGGATTTATACCTAATATAGAGGTTTTTAATCCAGTTTGAACCGTTTTTATGCCTGGCATTAGAAAGACATATCTGCACATAGCTGCCCAGTTTTCCCAAGCAGAGGCTTTCTTTGGTCCACGTAATATTTCTTGCTCCTTTATCAAAGATTAAGTGATCATATATTTGATGATCTGTGTCAGAATATTTAACTATATTCTGTGGGATAACATAGTCTCAGATAGTTTTGGTTTGTTGGGTTACTCCCATCACAGTGCACCCATTCCTCTGTGTTTATTTGTAACTTCTTTCTTTGTGTGCTGTTGACTTGTAAATACTGGTTTTCTCTTCTCCTTGAGTCCTTTGCATAGTTTATTCAGAGCCATGTCCTTTTTTATGGGCACAGGAAGACTGTAGCAAATGCTATGCTTTTGTAACCTGGAAGCATTTGACTCTACATGATATTTTCCTCCTGGGCATCTGTTCTCTTAACCTAAGCCTCAGCTTCCCTTACTTCCTAGCACCCCCCAAAAGTAGGGTCCCGATGAGGGACAGAACGGATCCGGGGCAAGTGGTCAGTTATGTGCTACCCTGTCGTCTTTCAGTAGTGATCTTTTCAATTTTCAGTCTAAGTACTTCTTGATTTCCTGTTTAGGAGAGAAGCAAAGATCAAAAGTTTTATTTTTTGCTGAAATCATTGGCTTTCCTGACTTCTTACAACACTATTTATCTGGCAAAGGTGTGTTGGTTGCTTTTGGCTTATCCTCAGAGACCCAGTAAACCATGAACAAACACATAAAGAAGCAAGTTGTATTTACAGGAAGTCTGCAATAGTTACAAGTTTCATATGTTGCCATGAGAAATCTATTCTACAAAGATACAAGTCCATGTTACCCCTGGCTCTGCCCTCAGGAATTACTCCTGGCAGAGCTGTGTTGACCATATGGGATGCTAAGAATCAAACCCAGGTCAGCCATGCGCAAAGCAAGCATCTTACCTGCTGTACTATAGCTCTGGCCCACCAACATGGATCTTGAATACAAATAACGATAATGGTCTCATATGCATTGTTGACATAAGAAATTGTTCATAGTATCTGTAGCTTCAAAAATATACGTATTAAAGTATCTTAATAGTATGGCTGAACCCCAATTGTGAACAACTTGTTTCTCATGGTGATTCAATAAAAAGAAAAATAAAGTATCTTATTAAAATGCGTGTAAGTCATATTACTAACTGGTTTCTTGATATCTGATTAACTACCATTTATTTTTCACAACACAGCTTTCATGAAGTTCTATGAGCATCCTGGCATCATTCAGCCCTTCCTTACAAACCATACTTACTCTATAAACATCCTGGGGAAATTTATGAGCACTGGCTTGAATCAAGACATTGTTTCCCCTCACCATCTGTATTGAATGTGAGCTCCCCAGGGCCACAAACATGTCTTCAGTGCCAACTCCAAACCTGCCACAGAAGGAACTCTCAAAAATACGTGCATTGAATTCAATTGAAATGCAGTATCCAGCTTGTCAGCATTCTAATTGGTTTAATATTCAAGGATGTATTCTGTGCAAAGAAATAATACTTCATGAATGCTGGAGGACAAATAAAGAAGTTACCTGGGAGAAGAAAGGAAAAATTAAACAGTATGAGGTGTGGTCCCCAGACATAAATCTAACTTGCTTGGATGAGAAACATTTCGTTTTTAGACAGAATTCTCATGGGCTTGCTTTCATTAGCAATGGTCTCAAGTGTTCTCCTCACACTCATCATTTTCTTCTTGACTCTCCTTTCCACGAGCTTTTGAGTTACGAGCAAGACTTCTGATGGGCACCAGCATTAGCAGCTTTATCAAGCATGA
This sequence comes from Sorex araneus, assembly GCF_027595985.1. Lineage (NCBI taxonomy): Eukaryota > Metazoa > Chordata > Mammalia > Eulipotyphla > Soricidae > Sorex > Sorex araneus. Next base: position 184,600,004 of record NC_073313.1, read on the forward strand.
CATCTCCTCCTATTCTCAAATATTCCTCGCAGATGGTGTTTCTCAACATGAACTACATTGTCAAACATAACAGTTACAAGGGTTCTGAGGGGTGGAATAGGGGCTGCCCTGTATTTTTAATGCTACAGTTTATTTTTTATAATTCCTATTGATAACTTATTAGTTCCACCACTTTGCTTGTCTGGAATCTATGTGAAGCAGTTTAAAGTCTATGCTTCATAGACTAGTTTAAATAAACCACGTTTACCTTTGACTTTGTTTTGCAAGTTTGATACCTTCTAGAAATAAAGGAAAAGAACCAGTTTAAATCTCAGTGTGTGCATATTTGTGTATATACATATGTATGTGTGCCTATATATACCTACTTATAATCAAATATTTCGTTTTCAGCATATATGATGTATTGAGCCTCAACAGGATAGGTAATGGGAATTGACAAGTCAGAAGATTTTTTTTAAAGTATGAGTTTGTATGTGTTTTATCAAAGCAAAAAACATAAAAGATTTTGTTTGTGTTTTGTTAACTATGAAGATATTTTGAACTAACTACTTAAAAGGTTAATTTGTAAGCAGGTGTTTGCTATCATGTGGAGATAGCTTCTGGCAATGCTACAGTCTTTGCAGTTGCATCCTAGCTGAAGTTGGACTCATTTCTTTATTTTCTGTGTAAAATTTTGACACCAATGTTTATGGGTTATGTTTTTAGTTTCATTTCTCATTGGGGAAAGTAGCATCTGTCCCCTGGCATTTTTATTCCATCTTGAATTGCTGTCCTTAAAGATTTCTTCTCAGTAGCTTCTGAAAAGACACCACACTTTCTCCTACACTTCTCTGAGACACTGAAATGGAGGCTGAGCCATTGTTGCGAAGATGTTGAAATTCTACTGGATCCACATGGCTAAGATTATTTTAAGGCATCATTGGTTAGAAAAGATAATTTCGAATACAGTTAAAAATAAAGAGACTTTCTATGTCTGTCTCTCTCTTTCTGACTCATTTCACTTAGCATGATACTTTCCATGTCAATCCACTTATATGCGAATTTCATGACTTCATCTTTTCTAACAGCAGCATAGTATTCCATTGTGTAGATATGCCAAAGTCTTTTTAACCAGTCATCCATTCTCGGGCACTCGGCTCCAAGGCTTGCAAGCTGGCCCCACATGCTGGAGGAAGGGGCAGCTCGCATAGAGAAGGGAACACCAGTTAAAGTGTGGTTTGAGGACCCGCACGGGATGGGAGATGCACTCTGAAAATAGAATATAGACCAAACACGATGGCCACGTAGTGCCTCTCTTGCAAACCACAACACCCAAAAGGAGAGAGAGAGAACAAGGGGAAATGCCCTGCCACAGAGGTGGAGTGGGGTGGGGGGATGGGGTGGGAGGGTGGGAGGGATACTGGGAACATTGGTGGAGGGGACTGGGCACTGGTGGAGGGGATTGGGCACTGGTGGAGGGATATAAACAAAATGCAAACATGAAAGCTCACAAGTTTGTAACTGTAACTCATGGTGATTCACTAATAAAAAAAATAGACTATAGGCAACCACTGATATTTTTAACATTGGATATTAAAATTCATCTTAAATTGAATTGTTCATGAAATTTACAGAAACAATTTACATAGAAAAATAGAACCTGGACTATCAAAAGATTAGGATACTATGAAATAAACTGATGGAATTTATAAAATGCTAGATTTATTAATCTTTATATTAAAAACAGAGCATATTTGTTTATGAAAAACTAAGTATGAAAAAAATTAGAGTATTAATAATTTAAACAGACCATAGAAAAAGAAAGTTTAATAGCATTAAAAACTATATTAGTAATACAATTGAAACTTTAAGAAGATTACATATGATAAGACAAGTTAGGCATTAACTAAAATTTGCTACAAATAAATTTTATATTATTTGTAATGGGTTTTACTCCAGAGTTCAACATGAGCCATTTTAATCACTTAAATTTATTAACTTGCCCCATTTCTTTAATTTTTATTTTTAATTGAACAGAGATAGAATCTAGAGAATCTACCTGTCAAAAATATCTTAAGGATCTTTTCATTTACTTAGTTTATTTCTTATTGGTTTTGTTAGTTTAATGACATAAAAATTACTTTGCATATCAAGTGAAGATTAATAAGCAAAATTATATAATTTGATCACATTCAAAGACACACGTACATATTTGATAACTTTTTGTGTGCCTCGGTATCAACATTTTTCTAGTGAATTCAGAGATGAAAAAAATCATATTAACTATGGTGTCTAAGTCTCATTTCTAAGGACACTTTCTTGCTCTTGTCCAACCTTTTCTTTGAGGAATGAAGCAAAGGAGATCTATAACTCCATTAGGAATGAAATGAGGACAAGATGTTAGTGGACAACTGACTGAATTAGCAGATTGCTTATTCAGTTAAAAGATACTTTTGTCTTAATATTTTGTTTCCATGATATTGATAGTACCATATTTTAAACAATCATGACTTTACATTTGGTATGTTCCCTTTTATTAGTTTTTAGGGCTTTAATTGATCAATTTGTTCAGCTTATAATACTATTAATAATGATTTTTCATGGACATAATTTCATCACCACCTCCACATACAATGTTCCCATCTCCCATGGGATTACATTAAATTAGAAAGCTTATGAACAGTTAAAGAAACTCAGTCTAATAAAAAATGACACCTTACTGAATGGGATAAAATATTTTCACACAATAGTTTTGATAAAGGATTGATATCCAAAATTCATAAAGGACTAAACTTACCAGTAAAATATCCATGACTCCCATTTATAAATTGTGTGTGGAGACAAAAGACACTTCCCCAAAGAAGACATATTGATAACCAATTGGCATGTGAAAATGTAATTATCATCACTCGTAACTAAAGAAATGCAAATGAAAGTGTTCACAGTATTCTAAACACTGTGTATTTTGAACACTCTTAATTTCACTGAATATAGTATCTCATAAGAAAGATGTTTAAACCACACAACTCTTCATATTAATTTTTTTCTCTATTTTATCATTAAGTGTAGCTTCTTTAAAAAATATTCTAATAGTTTTATTTTGCCTATTAAGTCAGTTTAAGATCAGAAGCGTCACACTGATTTTGCTTCAAGACAAGGACCCAATTTACAATAATTTTTTTCCCCTCAAACAGGATAATGGAGTTCCCAGGAGCAAAGTGAAAGAGACTTTGTGTGCATCTAAAGCTACTTCCTATAGAGGAAATTAATAGGAAAGGTGCAAACTATCCTCAAGGAAAATATTCATCATCTAAAGAACAAATTGTATGAATAGTAGCACTGCACTGCATTGTATCACTGTCGTCCCATTGTTCATCGATTTGTTCAAGTGGGCACCAGTAACGTCTCCATTGTGAGACTTGTTTTTACTGGTTTTGGCATATCAAATACACCACTGGTAGCTTTCATGCTCTACTGTGTGGACAGGATACTCTCTGTAGCTTGCTGGGCTCTCCGAGAGGGATGGAAGGATCCAACCTGGATCAGAGGCATGCAAGGCAAACACCTTACCTGCTGTGCTATCGCTCCAGTCTAAGTAGAATTTTGAATAATTTGTTAAGTAAAATAAGAAAATGAATAGTTTCATTCATATGCTCCAGCTAAGAAGCTGAAGCAAACAAATGGAAAAAAAAATCAGTAAAACTACCATCTAGATTTCTAAAAATTATGGACGGTATCAGAGAGAGAGGATGAAAAAGTTAGAGGGAACTTTTAGTAATGGGATGGTTTTAGAATTCAAGGTGGATATTGTAATTTATAAAAATATGAGAGTATCAACATCTTTATTGCAAACCACAACACCTAATTAGAGAGAGAGAACAAAAGGAAATACCCTGCCACAGTGACAGGGTGGGGTGGGGGAGAGATGGGATTGGGGAGGGTGGAAGGGATTCTGGGTTTATTTGTGGTGGAGAATGGGAACTGGTGAAGGGATGGGTTCTCAAACTTTGTATGAGGGAAACATGAGCACAAAAATGTATACATCTGTGACTGTATCCTCACGGTGATTCACTTATTAAAAAATAAATAAATAAATAAATAAAAATATGAGAGTCTCTTGCCTACGCACCTGGCTGTCTTCCCCGGAGTCCTTCGGAGGCGGTAGGCTCCAGCTTGCCTCCCTGCCCGAGCAGAGCTCCCGAGGCCGAAGACCTCCAGAGCCTACCACAGCCATGCTCAAGTCCCCTCTCTACACGTTCGGACGATCCTCACACATGAAGGATCCGGCAGAGGAACGCAGGTGTGTGGGACCCAGGGCTGAGACATCCAAGCCTGCTCGGATCAGGACTGGGCCTCTTCTGCCTAGTTCTCCCATTTTCTAGTAGCTAGGCAGTCACACCCAGGGACTGCCCACAGCACCGTGTAATCCCACCAACAGCCAACATCCAGAGATTTAAAACCAAGCTCCTGGAAGCGACAGCTTATAGCCTATTTCTCCCTTTAGGAGAACCTGGCAAGCTACCGAGAGTTTCCTGCCCACATGGGAGAGCCTCGAAAACTCCCCATGGTATATTCATATGCCAGAAACAGTAACAATGCTGGGTCTCATTCCCCTGACCCTGAAAGAGCTTCCAATGTGGCATGGTTGGGAAGGACGAGTAAAAAGAGGCTTCTAAAATCTCAGGGCTAGGACTTATGGAGACATTACTGAGAACGCTCGAGAAATTCGACCATTAGTGGGATGATGATGATGACATGAATGTCAAATATAAAGAAGGTTGAGAATAAGTATGCCAAAGATGAATGCCAGGATTCAGCTTCTAGATTCTTGCTCCAAATGAAATATGAGTGTTTGAACTAGGTTGTATCAAAAGAAAGTGTTAGGCAGAGAGCAATTCTCCATCCTGGTAAGTAACTGATAAGTAATTACCTTTATGAATGACATAATTTTTTGTTTTTATATTCCTTTATTTATATGTAGTTGTCATTATATGTAGATTAAATAAAGTAATGGCTTTTTATATTATTATGTGCATATTCTTGCCAATTACTTGAGAATTTGATTATCAGATTGAATTTTGCCTGGACACTTAAGTTATCTAGAAATCACAAAAGGGATGATTGGATATTTGAGAAAAGGTGGTATAACAGAAATGTGACAACACTGGAAAGATATTTAGGAGAAGTTAGTGCTTAAAAATGGTGGCAACTAACTTTCAGGTGGTACCCTCTTTCAAGGTGGTATCTGAAGGTTAGATAAAATTATAATTTTAACATATGTCATAGATTTTTATGTCACTAGAAATGAAAAACTTTTCACAATATGTCAATAAAACAGGTAGTTTAGGCAACAATATTTGATCCAGCACTGGGTAGTATAGAAAAATAATGAAAATAAGGATTTATTATGATTTAATGATTATAACCATTTAATTATTTATTTAATTGCTGTAAATTGAATTACCTATAGTTTAATTATTATTAAATTGCATTAATTTGATAGCACAGTGGGTAGGGCGTTTGCCTTGCACGTGGCCCACCCAGGTTCGGGTTCAGTTTCTCCATCTCTCTCAGAGAGCCCAGCAAGCTACCCACCCACATGGGTAGAGAGTATCCCACCCACATGGCAGAGCCTGGCAAGCTACCCATGGCATATTCGATATGCCAAAAACAGTAACAAGTCTCAATGGAGACATTACTGGTGCCCGCTCGAGCAAATCGATGAACAACGGGATGACAGTGGTACAGTGCAGTGCTAATATTTAATTAAATTATACTAGTTAAATATAATGTACTTGTTATAAAATTTACAATTTTAGGGAGGGGACATCTAGAGGTTCTTAGCTCTTACTCCTGTCTCTGCACTCAGGGATCATTCTTGGTGGGTCTTATGGGTTATACATAGTGCCAGAAATAGAACGTGAGTTATCGGCATGCAACTGTAAGTGCCTAACATGCTATATTATCTCTCTGTACTATTCTCCATGTTTACATATCTTTCAAGACCACATACTTCCCCTGGCTCAGATTTCAGTCTCAATAGTTATTTCCAATGACACAAGTGGTATTACTATATACATTGCAACCAGAAAAAAGAACATACCATGAAAAAGGCACACACACAATAATCTGGTTGGAAATGAAACTTGTCATTATACATAACATTTGTATAGTATGTTGGAAATAGCTTTATTTGTCTTAGAAAAATAATAAAATTTGATTATTTTTTTATTTCATTTTCACATCTACAGGTTTCATTAAAAGATGCCTGACATATCATGACAATTCACAAGGTCATGAATTCACTACACTGTTCCTTTCTTCTGGGCATACTACTTCACTTTTATACTAAAATTCTCAAAGATAAATATTTCTATTTTCCACTTTCTCATCCTTGCTTGGTACAATATTAAAGACAATGGCTGTTTTTTAAGTCAAAATTTGAAGAGACATCTTTATAAGTTTAGTAATGACCATCAAGGAGAAAACAAATCTTCAATGCTGTTCACTTAAGAAGCACCTGACAGAAATACTTCATTTTAGAAGGAAGATTAGATGGGGCCAAGGTCACAGTTGTAGTAGTATAAGATAGACCAACTTAATGATCTGTTATGGAGGATCCTGTTAGCAAGGTGATCTGAGAAGTCTGGGTTAAAATCAAAGCAGACGTTTGTCCTCAGTTAAAATTGTTTTGTTTTTCATTTTGTGATTTGTTTTATGAACGATTATTTTGTACCTGGGCATGTTAAGGGAGTAAGGTAGCTGGGAATCTAACTTGTGTCACTGAACTATCTCCCTGGCACCCAAAACATCCATTTTCTTTTAAATTTATTCTTTAAATGTTGTTTTACCTGGGGTATCATTATTGAATTTGACCCTGATTGTCATGAGACACTCTTGAAATGTATGTATAATAATGGGACTCTGCCTAAGGCTGTTTTCACTTGGGGGGGCCCAGAAGCCAACCTCCACTACCCTACTGCCGCCACGCTCCAGGCTGTTTTCCGGACACATTATAAGACACTTCCTAACCATTTTACATAATTACCACAGCATATTTTATGGAGTTCAGATAGAAGGCAACAAATCATAGAGAATAATATATATACATATATATATACATACATATATATATATATACACACACACACACACACATACACACACACACACATATACACACACAGAGACCTCTCAGAGAGCCCGGCAAGCTACCGAGAGTATCCCACCCATATGGCAGAACCTGGCAAGCTACCTTTGGTGTATTCGATATGCCAAAAACAGTAACGATAAGTCTCACTCTCCTGACCCTGAAAGAGCCTCCAATCATTGGGAAAGATGAGTAAGGAGAAGCTGCTAAAATCTCAGATCTGGGAGGAATAATAGATACGTTACTGGTGCCCGCTTGAGTAAATCAACAAGCAATAGGATAACAGTGATACAGTGATTTTTTGAATGCTTACCACGATGGGGACTATTAAAATTTAATGCTGAGTCAAGATATATCCCTACTTCCTTAGATATTTCATTAATTCTTAGAGATAGAAGTCAAAGGATTGTTCACCCAAAGAGAAGAACTGGCACTTTCTAAAAGCTTTGGTAAATGTTAACTATCAAGCTACAATGCTTGGGAGATATGAACTGTTATCCCAGACCTCAGAATCTATCAAGCAACCATTAAATTGAGCCTTCAGTAGAACTGCTTACTGAATTTGAAAACTTGAAGAAATTAGTATTGAATATGTGTTCAGATCACTTAGGGTTTATGCAGACTTAGAATGACATATTACAGAGTCCAATGGCTATATCAGTAATGACCTATCCATATAAATTATTAAAGTTTGTGCAATTTTATTTTTGTGTTCTTTATGGTCTCTGCTTTGAGTTGTGTAAGTACCAGATTAATCTTTCACCTCACTCAAATTAAACTGCAAAGCTATGAACTTTGTAGGAAAAGTAAAATATCTGTCTGAATTATGTTAAATGTTCTTCACTATATTTGCATATATGTGTATATGTGTATTTGCATTACCAGACCATTTTGCAGTCAGATGTTTTGCAGGTAACAAAAGAAATAGCATTATCAAAGCAGAGAAGGCAGGAAAATGCAAGATCATATGATTAACTGTTTAATATCAGGAACAAAGAATTGTGTCACTAAGGCAGTCTATCCCCATGTCTAATAAAAAGATACTAGCTCCCTGCCTCAGAACTAGTCTTGACCTTAAAATGGTAATAGCTGACAACCTTAGGTTTCAACAACTTTGTCATAGTTTGTTTTGCCAGCTTATATCAACAAAAACACTTTCCTGACCCATTTTTAACAATCAGGAAACAAGCTGGTCAGGTTGGGAAATGGGGGGCAAGGTTCCAATTGGTTGACAAAGCAAATTTTGCTCTGGGGACTTCCCCTTCCTTTCTCAGTCCATCAGTTTTCTCCCTGCCATTTCTGAAGAGGCAGATCGATACATCAACTGCAGACGTGTGCACATGTACAAGTGGTGTTTTTAGTCAGTCCATTGTCTGTCTGTCTGTCGGTCTGTCTATGTGGAACACTTGAGTGTTGGAGCCAGAGTGAAAATCAGTAGTAGAAATTAGACCTAGGGAAGCAGGATCATCACAAGAGATCAAAGTGATATGCAGTCCAGCAATATAAAAAGGTTTAGGTGTTTTTGGAACTTCTTAGACTAAGTTTAAACAAAGATTTCTTACCAGAATGTTGAGCCTATACAGAAAGCAGAATTCTCAATATAAATTTCTTATTGAAAGAATATTAATGGCTATTAACAGTTACAATTCTTTTGAATTTAAGAATTTGTACTATCTAGGAAGAGCTGCAGAACTAAAGCCTGAAACCAAAGTGAAAAAAAGTTCAGAGAATGCAAGGCTTTATCTTACAAGCCTCAGTCAATTTTAATGAAAATTTAGGCCTGTTTACAAACAACAGAGGTACCCAAGCCATTAAAATAAACTTTCCTCATGTTTTCATAAACATTGGCAGTTCAAGTGTTTTTTTCTATACTAATATCAAATTTTGGTAAAAAACAAAGGGATTTTTCTGTGTCTGAAAGCATGTTTGTATTCTTTTTTAAAATTTATTTATTTTTTAATTAGTGAGTCACAGTGAGGATATAGTTACAGATTCACACATTTTCGTGCTTGTTTTTCCCTCATGCAATGTTTAAGAGCCCATCCCTCCACCAGTGTCCATTCTCCACCACCAATGAACCCAGTATCCCTCCCACCCTCTCAGTTCCATTTCCCCCACCCTACCCCACCTCTATGTTGGGGCATTCCAATTTGATTGTATTCTTGTGGAATTGTTAAAAGTGTCTAGTGTAGAAAGCTCATGATTTTACATAGCTAGGAATGATTGGGTTGGAGCAATAGCACAGTGGGTAGGGCATTTGCCTTGCATGTGGCCAACCCGGGTTCGATTCCCTCACCCCTCTCCCGGCAAGCTACCCAGAGTATCTTGCCCGGAAGGCAGAGCCTGGTAAGCTACCCACGGCATATTCAATATGCAAAAAACAGTAACAACTAGTCTTACAATGGAGTCGTTACTGGTGCCTGCTCAAGCAAATCTATGAGCAATGGGATGACAGTGATACAGTGATATATTTTTGTAATGCATTTATACATAAAATTGCAAGGCATGATTCAAATAACTTTTCAAGAACAATAAATTATACAGTACAGTGTTTTGTTCTGCAAAGATTAGTGTTCAGAGGATAACAGTAAAATTAGAGCATGGAAGAAAATATTTTCAAAAATTATTTGACAAGAGAATTTAAATGTAGGTAGATAAAGAACTTGTCAAAGCCAAGAACAAAGTAAATTCCAATTATTTTTTTTAATTTTATAAATAAAAAATTCAGGTCTTATTCATGTGTATCTTATACAGGGACATATGTATATGTATGTACATATTTACCCAGATTTCCATCCCTTTGGTAAGGTAAAACCCCAGATTTAAAATATAAGAATAAGTAAACAACTCAAAGTCATCATAAATCAATATAAAGATACACCTTTGAAAAAAATAATTTCTTGGGGCTAGAGTGATAGTACATTGGGTAGGACGTTTGCCTTGCATGCAGCCAACCTGAGTTCAATCCCTGGTATCCCATATGGTTTTCCAAGCACCACCAGGAGTAATTCCTGAGTGCAGAGCCAGGAGTAACCCCTGAGCGTTGTTGGATGTGACCCAAAAAGCAAAAAAGAAAAAAAAAGAAAAATAATTATTCCAAAAAGCCTGTGTCCTAACAGTTTTTAAAAATGAAAGCTCAAAATTTATTTTTCTAGGTACTTTTTGCCATCTTAGAAGTTTCATATTTTTTTATTTTTTTTTCTCTTTGGGACATACCCAATAATGCTCAGAGGTCACTCCTGGCTCTATACTTAGGAATTTCTCCTGGCAGTGCTAGGGGGACCATATGTGATGCTGGGGATTGAACCCAGATTGGCCATCTGAAAGCTAAATGCCCTACCTGCTGTCTGATCATCGGGCCCCTCAAAAAAATTTTTTTTAAAGTGAAAATATTTTCTTTATAGGAAGTTTTTTGTACATAGCTATGAAGATCTTGCAGTGTTAAAATGTAATATGATTATCTATGTAACTTAATAAGCTTCTTTCCAGCTGCATAACACATTTATAAAATAGAATAAACATCAGTGAAGATACTATATCTTTCCATGATTTGAAATGAGCAGGATTGCATTATAATCTTTCTCTCATCCTCTGACCCCCATGTGTTTGTGTGTACTCCCAAGTGTATGGTGTGGGGATAGCTGTTGAGAACCAAATAATAATGGAATTGCAAATATAAAAGTGATATAATAAACTTCAGTTTTACATGTTTAATAAAGAATTCGAGAAGAGTCTCTTGCCCCTGGCTGTCTTCACCGGGGTCCCTTGGAGGTGGGTGGGTTGTTTCCTTCCCCACTCCGAGCAGAGCCCTGACAGCTGAAGACCTCTGGAACCCAGCCACAGCCATGCTCAAGGCCACTCTCCATATGTTTGGATGAGTCTCATGCATTAAGGAATTGGCAAAGGAACCCAGGTGTGCGAGACCTGGGGCTGAAATCTCCAAGCCTGCTCAGATTGGGACTAGGCCTCTTCCACCAAGATCCCCCATTTTCCAGTAGCTTGGCTGCCACACCCACAAACTGCCCCTGTGACATGTAATCCCATCAATGACCAAGATCCAGAGACTATAAAACAAATCTCCCGGAAGCACACCCGGAAGTGCACCGCTGCATTTTCGACCTTGCAACATTTTATTGCCTAGTTATCCCTCTCAGAGAACCTGGCAAGGTACCGAAAGCATCCTGCCCACATGGCAGAGCCTGGTTAGCTCTCCGTGGCCTATTCGATATGCCAAATAGGGCAACAATGATGAGTCTCATTTCTCTTACCCTGAAAGAGCCTCCAATGTGGCACCACTGGGAAGAACGAGTAAAGAGAGGCTGCTAAAATCTCAGGGCTAGGACAAATGGAGACGTTACTGGCACCTGATCGAGCAAATCAATGATCAATGAGATGACAGTGATTCAGTGATACAGTGACAGTGAATAAATAATTTATCCTAGATTTATCTAGGGTTCACGATGTATGCCAAAATTCCTTTTCCAGGAGTAAAGTTACGTTAAATAATTAAAAAATAAAATAAATGAGATCTTCCATCTTTCACTATTGTCAAATTTAACACACCTCATTGTTATAGTATTCTATCACTGCTAGATAGCATAGTTACTGACTGAGAGAACAAGTCAGGATAAAAATGCATTTTATACTCTGATGACACTTAGAAACTTCATATAAGTGCTGATTTGCAAACATAGAATTAAACAATTTGGCGGATTTGGGCTGTTCTTTCACAGATCACTTTGGACATTTTAGTAAAAAACCCATTAAAATGTCTCTTTCTGATCAGTGATTCATCCTTACTGCATTGCATGCCTGGCACATTTGATATTTTAAAGCTGTTTGAAACTGACAGAAGAAAACAGCTTTCAAAACATGGGGCCTGTTTGAATTGTTATGCCTCTTAATCTGTGGCATCGGTGAGACCATTCTCATTGGTAAGAAGATATTGAGCACTGAAGCAAGGGGTCTCCTGGAATCCAATGACACTAGAAGTGAGAACATTGTTAGATCAACATGACCAGAATTGATGCCTCACAGGGCAGAAATTAGAATCTCATCTATCAGACTGTGTGAAGTCATACACAATGAGGGCCTCAAGGACAATACGCAGATAATCTGTAAAACAGCATCACAAAGGAGAGAGAGAGAGAGAGAAAGAGAGAGAGAGAGAGAGAGAGAGAGAGAGAGAATGGGAGGGAGATGGAGAGGGAGAGGGAGAGGGAGAGGGAGAGGGAGAGGGAGAGGGAGAGGGAGAGGGAGAGGGAGAGAGAAAATGAGAGAAAAGATTGCCTTGGTCTCCTGAAAAGAACAAGAAGGGCTTCAGTTAACCTCACTTCAGTTACAAATGAGAAGAAAAAACCATTTCCTCAGGGGGAAAAAAGAAATTGAAATCTCTTTTTGTTGGTTTTATGCTGAAATAAACAACATGATTCTATTGTTTATCTGCATATCAGATTGCTTCTGGGGATGGTCGGTCAGACATCTAGGTGATGGGACAAGGGGCAGTTATAGATGTTTGTCTCTCTTTAAGGTTTATTTTTAATGTGCTTAGAAATATGCTAATGCATTTATTGTAGAGTCATAAAACCAGATTCTGGATTCCAACTGAGATAAAATAAGAATAAAGTAACTGAACTGGATGTGTGATAATGAATACCAATCTCACGGTTTGCTTGACATCTAGCTACTATTTTCACAAATCTAGGGCCATAACTTAAGTACATTAAATCAAAGCCTAGAAGCAGTCTCTTGGTCACCATCACAAGCTGTAAATATTTATTTTTTTTCCATTTGTTAGTTATTTAATGATAATTGACCATTTTTCAGGTCCTACAAATTCCTACTTTTGGGATTATATTGCTTCTTTCTCTCAAACTATTTCCCTGTTTATGGAGAAAGAAAAATCCACAGACAATTAAAACAAGCTATAATAGGTCGTAATTGTTATGGTCAATTTTATTCCAACTGGGTAATGACAGTGGCAAATCATCAGATAGCTCTCCTATAAATTAAGTTCAGAACTGAACCTTGTAAGAGATTGTGTCTATTACCAAGATGAATGTTTGAGGAAATAGAGGGGAAGTAAGATATTTTGTAGGGGAGAACCAATATTAAAAATTTCCAAATGCTGGTGGAATATGTGCACTGGTGAAGGGATGGGTATTCGAGCATTGTATAACTGAGATTTAAACCTGAAAACTTTGTAACTTTCCACATGGTGACTCAACAAAAAATTTAAAAAAAATAAAAATTTCCAAATGCTTCCATGAACATTGTTTAAGGATTTGGAAGATAGATAAATAATCAGAAAACATTCATTCAAAAACAAAAATTTCAACAATGAAGGAAGAATGGCTTAGTAAAGGGATTTTATCCAATATTCAAGAAAAGATTCCATTGAAAAAGTTACAGTTAATATCCACTGTGTGGTTACATAGATCAAAATAATAGGGTGTTTGAAGGGTAGATTAGACAGAATGTCAAGTCCAATAAATGTTCACAGAACAGTTACATACACTAAGAAGGACATTTGTTGGTGGGCAAGGAACAAAAAGAGTAACTTCACTTGACAATCTCCATTTTCTATTATGAAAAGTTATAAATGTAGGATTGATTATGAAAATGGAATTAAGGTAAGGGTGGGATGATCTTCCAAGCTCTCTGAGGACTGTATGTAGGTGGGGCCCCAAAAGATACAACATGAGTTTTTTTCAAGGCCATGTGGGCCCCAAGCTGACGGTGGCTCAAACTTCTGACAAAGTCTACAAGGTTCCAATATTCAGACATTTCACATTAGAAGGCTTTGGGGTGTGTGCTGAGGACTGTGCATGGGCTGGCACTCAAAAGACGCAACACAGGAGCTTTTCAAGGCAGCATGGGCTCCAAGCTGGCTGCGGCTTCCAAGTCCTCAAGCAATCTGCAAGGCTCTTTCAGACATTTCCGGTTAGAAGACTGGGAGGCATGGTTTCCTAAACCGTGGCTGCTTCTTCTCTGCCACCATATTTCATAAGAATCACAAATTAGTTTCTTATTCAGAACTGACTAGGGCAGCCTGACCACCCCAACCACATTAGGGGAATAGTCCATTAGCCCTACTTCACTCAACATTATCCCCCAAACACAAATAAACAATTAGCACAAGAATGCAAATTGCAAAGTTTACAATGGCAAATTAATGCAGAAACCCACTAGGCTTAGTGAGTAAAGATGATAGCTCAGGCAACTCAATCTGTGACAATGAGCTATCTAAACTCTGACAAGAAATTTATAAGAGAGCTTTTAAGGATGCAAAGGAAGTTCAAAGAACCAATGGAACACACTTTCAAAAAATACAAGGGAATATGAGAGCATAAATCAGAAAAACACAAATACAAGAAGAAATGACAGATCTGAAAAACTTGGTAGGTCAAATGAAAGTCTCACTGGAAGACCTCAGCTGCAGAGTAACAGCTGCTGAGGACAGAATAAGTGAGCTCCAAGATGAGATGCAGAGAATCTCCAGACAAAAGCAGAAAGTGGAAAAGAGCCTGAGAATAAACCAACAGATGACAAGAGAACATTTGCATGAATTCAAAAAGAGCAACCTAAGAATCATTGGAGTACCAGAGGGGCAGGAAGAAAACCCTGATGAAGAATCAACTGCAAAGCCATCATTGCTGAGAAGTTCTTAAAGATGAATAATGCAAGCCTCCAGATCCAAGAAGCCCGAAGAATACTAAAAGAAATCCAAATAAAAATACTCTAAGACATATCCTAATCAGAAGGATGAAAAACATAGAGATAGACTACTGAAGTATCCTATAGATTTACAGCAGACTTATCAGAAAAAAAGAATGAAATGGTAATCAGAAGTCTTCTCAAAACCAAAAGCCCAGGCCCAGATGGACTCACTTGTTAGTTTTTTCAAACCTTTCAAGAGTATCAGAAATATAAACATTCCCAAACAATTTCTGAGGCAAATATCACCCTATACCCAAAACAGACAGAGATATCACTAAAAAAGAAAACTGCAGGCCAATCATGATCACGATCACAGAATTCCGTTAATCATCTATTTCTAGAGCAGGCTCAGTAACTTCTCCATTCATCCTTTCCTTGACATCTTAAAAGTCTCTCCCGACTCGGCCCTCCCAAAGATGTCACACTGTAGGCTCTTTCAGATCAGGGGAATGGGATCCAGCTTGTTACTGGATTTAGCATATGAATACACCATGGGATGCTTGCAAGACTGTCCCATGTGGGCAGGAAACTCTCAGAAGCTTGCCAGTTTCTCCCAGAGGGAGAAGTAGGCTACAAGATATTGTGCTTCTGAGAGCTCACTTTTAAGTCTCTGGATGTTGGCCGTTGATGGGATTACACACACCTGGGTTCCTCTGCCAGTACCTTCATGCGTGAGGCCTGTCCGAACGTGTAGAGAGGGGCCTCGAGCATGGCTGTAGCTAGGTTCCAGTGGTCTTAAGCCACCAGGAGCTCTGCTCGGGCCAGGGAGGGAAGCTGGAACCCATCACCTCTGAGGGGCCCCGGGGAAGACAGCTAGGCATGTGTACAAGAGACTCTCTGCAGGCCAATATCCCTGATAAACACAGATGTAAAAATGCTCAACAAATTACTAGCAAATAGAATCCAAAGATTCATAAAAATATATCATATACTATAAGCAATTAGTATTCAACTCAGGGATGCAATTGTGGTTTAACATTCAAAAATCAATCAACTAACATAATATATGATATCACTATATCACTGTCATACTGTTGCTTATTGATTTGCTCAAGCGGGCAGCAGTAATGTCTCCACTGAAAGACTTGTTACACCATGGGTAGCTTGCTAGGCTCTGCCATATATACCATGTCAATAAAAAAAGTTAAAAAACATATGATCATATCAATAGAGGCAGAGAAATCATTTGACTAGCTCCACCACCCTCTCGTGATAAAATCTCAACAAAAGGGGAGTTGAAGTAACTTTTCTCAGTATAGTCAAAGCTATCTAACACAAGTCCACAGCCAGCAATAATGTCAATAGGAAAAAATGAAAGGCTTTTACCTAAGATAAGGCAAGTGTCGAGGTTGCCTATATCCCCAACTCTATTCAATATAGTACTGAAAATACTTCCTATAGCAGTAAGACAAGAAAAGAAAAATATTAAGAGCATTCAGATTTAAAATGAACAAATCAAATCAAACTTTCACTCTTTGCAGATGACTTTAGTCTATCACTGTCACTGCCATCCTGTTGCTCATCTATTTGCTCGAGTGGCACCAGTAACATCTCCATTGTGAGACTTGTTGTTAATGTTTTGGGCATATCCAATACACCACGGGTAGCTTGCCAGGCTCTGCCATGTGGGCTAGATACTCTCTGTGGCTTGCCAGGCTCTCTGAGAAGGGCAGAGGAATTGAACCCAGGTTGGCTGCATGCAAGGCAAACACCCTACCCGCTGTGCTATCACTCCAGCCAAGAATGTACAAAAAAATACCCTGGAAACAATAGATTTATATAGTAAAGTAGAAACAATATATTGGTATAGTAAAGTGGCAATTTACAAAATCAGTACTCCAAAGTCCATGGTTTCCCCATATACAAATAACGAAAGAGAAGAGAGATATTAGAAAAACAACCTTGTTTCAGAAAATCAATTACCTCAGTATTAGTTCATCTGAAGAGGTCAAGCACCAATATATAGAAAAACTACAAACATATGTTTCAAGAAATAAAAGAGGACATAAGAAAATGAAAACATATCCCACACTCATGAATGGGTAAATTAATGTTTTTAAAATGCCAATATTTTCCATAGTATTGTACAGATTCAATACAGTCCTTATAGGAATACCCATGACATTGTTCAAAAAAAATCAAACACTCCTGACATTCTTATGGAGCAACAAACCCCCATGAATAACTGAAGCAATCCTTGGGAAAAAGAAGATAGGTGGCATCACCTTTTCCATTTTCAACTGTACCTCAAAGGGGTAATAATTAAAATATCATGTACTGAAATAAAGACAGACACAGTTTAATGGAATAGATTCAAATATACTAACATTGATGTCAAATATATTGTCATCTAATCTTTGATTTTCAACTGTACCTCAAAGGGGTAATAATTAAAATATCATGTACTGAAATAAAGACAGACACACAGTTTAATGGAATAGATTCAAATATACTAACATTGATGTCAAATATATTGTCATCTAATCTTTGATGAGGCATAAGAAATAGGAAGTGAAACAAGGAAAACCTCTTCAATATATTGTGTTGGACAAACTGAGCAGTTACATGCACATAAATTAACTCAGACCTCTTTATAATACCAGGCACAAAAATCAGATCAAAATGAATTAAAAACTTCAAAATCATACGAGTCCATAATGTACATGGAAGAAAATGTGGGCAGAACCTCCATGACATTGATGCTCAAGGCATCTTCAAAGATGAAACACCACTGACCAAGCAAGTGAAATCAAGGATAAACAAATAGGACTACATTAAACTAAGAAGCTTAGCAATTCAGAAGAAATAGTGACCAAAATACAAACAGAGCCCACGGAATGGGAAAAATTGTTTACCTAATATCGATCTGATAACAAGTTAATATCCAAGGCACTGGTAGAACTTTACAAGAAAAAGACATCCAACCCCATCAAAACATGGAGAAAAGAAATGAACAGAGCCTTTCTCAAAGATGAAATATAAGTGGCCTAAAAGCACTTGGAAAATGCTTTACATCACTCATCATCTTAGAGATGCAAATGAGATATTATCTCACACCACAGAGACTGGCACACATCATAAAGAACAAAAACAACCAGTGTTGGGGCCGGAGCGATAGAACAGCAGGTAGGGCATTTGCCTTGCATGCTGCCAACCCGGGTTCCATCCCCGGCATCCTATATGGTCCCCCAAGCACTGCCAGGAGTAATTCCTGAGTGCAAAGCCAGGAGTAACCCCTGAGCATCGCTGGGTGTTGTATAAAAATAAAAATAAAAGGAAAGGCCACGCAGGCGGCGAGGCAGGCGAAGGAAGGAAGAAGGCCAAACTGGTTGCTCGATCGGTTTATTTCATGTCCATCTCCATTCTCCTCTGATTCTCCTCCTGCTTCTTTCTCCCCCATCCTACTTCATTCTCTCTCTCTCTCTCTGCCTCTCTCCCGGCTCTCGGTCTCTCTCTCAATCTGTGGATCTGGCCCCCGTGGATCTGGCCCCCATGGATCTGGCTCCCATGGATCTGGCCCCGTTGGGTCTGGCGCCGTGGATCTGGCCCCCAACCCACTCTTCCAGCCTAGTTAAATCTCCACCACATGAGGGGGTTGGGGCATACACATAGGTGTGGTCAGCAATAGGGTTAGGTTCTTTTCCCTCAGGGGATGCTTCTCCTAGGACTTAATTCTCTTTCAGCAGGAGGATCCATCCAAGGGCAGAGTCCCATGAATGTGTTTCTCTTCTCCTCAGCCAGCAAACATATAAGAATTCATAATATTAATTATTTTGTATGGACACAATAAGAGATGCATTAAAGCTTATAGAATTGCTCTCCTGGGGCCATCGCAATCTCAGACTACAGCGCTCAGGCCAGATCAGTCTTTCCTATCCCTGGCAGGGTCCCAGTCTCATAATTACTATTGGATCATGACAGCATTTGTCTATGATCAAGCTCTTAACTTATAGTTAAGAATTAGGCACTTTGGCCAGGCCCATCTCGATGCCAGGGTAGCACATAACTCACCGCTTGCCCTGGATCCTTCCCGTCCCACGTCGGGGACCCTACTTTGGGGTGCTAGGAACTGAGGGCAACTGAGGCTTAAGTGGAGAAAGCAGATGCCCAGGAGGGAATATCGAGGCCAATTAAGTCTTAAGTTATAAAAACATAATATTGTCTTCTTGTGTCTATACAAAAAAGACATAGCTTTAAAGTAAATTATTCAAAAGGCATAAAGAGGAGAGAAAGGCAATGTTATAATATTCAGTGTCCTAGAAAGTTCTGACCTTACCAATTAACAGAGTTTGATTAAGGGAAGAGCAGATAAACTGGTAGAATTGGTTACAGATAAACAAAGGAATGGGAGTGACTCGGGAGCACCTTGATGGGTGTGACTGATAAACCTAAGCTCCTAGTGGCAAGGGGGAAAGGACAAACCAATGATATCCAACAGGTGTGACCCAAAAAGCAAAAAAAATAAAAAATAAAAATAAAAAATAAAAAACAACCAGTGCTTTCTGTGGATGCAGGGAGAAAGGGATTCCCATTTATTGTTGGTGAAAATGCAAACTGATTTAGCATTTTTTGAAAACAATACGGGCATTCTTTAAAAAGCTAGAATTTGAGCCTTTATAAACCAGTAATATCAATCTGGGAATATACTGTTGGGGCCCCAAAACACACTGCAGTACCCCCCATCCTCCAATCCCCAGCAAAAAAAAATTCACATTTCTGTTCATTGCACATTGCAGCATTCTTTACAATAGCTAGAATCTGCAAACAACCCAAGTGCCTGAGAACAAATGACTGGTTAGAGAAACTATGGTATATCTATACAATGAATACTATGCAGCTGTTCAGAAAAATGAAGTCATGAAATTCAGTTATATATAAATGGATGGACATGGAGAGTATTGTGCTGAGTAAAATGAGCAGGAGAGGGACAGACATAGAATGACTCATGTAAAACATATTATGAGACTAACATCCAATGACAGTAGAAACAGGGGCCAGGAGGATTGGTCCACATTTGGAAGCCTACTTCTAGTGCTGGTGAAGAAAGCAGTTGGAATAGAGAAGTAACCATTAGGACAAAGATATTTGAAAATGATAACTTGGGATAAGAACTATGTGCTGAAAGTAGCTAATGGAGCGAACATAATAATTTCTTAATATCTGTATTGGCAATCATAATGCAGAGAGAAAGAGAGAGAGAGAACAAAGGAGAAGGAAAATAAAGTGCTTACAATAGAGACAGGCTCAGGGGAGAGTGGTGGGAGGGAAGCTGGGGACATAGGGTGTAGGAAATGTACACTGGCGAAGAGTTGGGTGTTGGAACATTATATGACTGAAACCCAATCATGAACAGCTTTGTAACTGTGTATTTCATGGTAATTCAATTAAAAATAATAATTAAAAAAAGAAAATGTAAATTAGGTCTTCTTTTAGTTGCCAACTTTATACAGGGATCCAACAGTTGATTTTGTTAAAAGTTATTAAGTTCCTTACAGTTTTCGATAAAGAAAATTAGGTCAATTATGACATGCACCTGAATCAAAGCAAGTGTTGTGACATTAGTAATTCTGCAAAATTTATCACTTCAATCAGAAGCTTTATAAGCAAACAATAGATAAGCCTGGTGGTTACTATCTTATGAAAATCTGTGGAGGTAGAAGCCAGAAAAACAAACCCATGATTAGGTCTTTTGTTATAGGCACTCTCTGACTGGTTATCTTAGAACTCTCATTTACATAAATCATAACTAATCAGATAGCAAGGGGTGTGCATAGTCTATGTGTTCTCAGGTTATGTGATGGGTTGGAGGTTGCTGGGACTGTATTTTACACATGGAATTTGCTGTTTATGCTGCTATATGGGCTCTAAAATAAAGAACTATGACACTGAAGACATCTGAGGTTGTTGAGATAATCTTTCTTGGTATTCACAAGAACATAGAAGGAAGTGAAATTTGCTGTAATAACTATTTTGTGTGCAGAGTTCACCCAAATTTTGTGGACTTGTTAGGAGGTTCTGGGATGCAGTTTTGAGTTGTAAAGAACTTACTAAGATCAAAGAATTCACACTTTTTGAGTGTATCTCATAGCAATAGGTCATATTAAATACTGAAATCACTAACAATGGATGTATGGATTACTTGAATTGTCGGGCCCCTTTGCATCAGAAAATTTTCCTGTACTTATCACTCCTGACCTAACCTGCTCTGAATACCTTCCTTGTTATTGATTTGTTAAATATTCTCTTCTGGCTTTCCACAAGGGAGGTCAGTGTTCCATAATATTTGAAACAGGTCACATAGTCTTGCTTCATCACTCCAAATTATGGGCCCTGATCTTTGGTTTTATGGACATAAAGGATGTACACTTCAATACACCTGATGCAAATTACATACTCTTTCATCCCTATTAATCTAAGTTTTGACATTAGTTGTAGGATAACATAGCCTCAGGTAGTTTAGGTTTATTGGGTTACTCCTGTTACAGTGCTCCTATTCCTCTTTGTTTATTTGTAGCTTCTTTCTTAGTGTTCTGTTGACTTGTAAATAATGTTTTTCTCTTCTCCTTGAGTCCTTTGCATAGTTTATTCATAGCAAGTCCTTTTTGTATGGACACAGGAAGACTTAACAAATGTTATGCTTTTGTAACCTGGGAGTCATTTGACTCTACATGATATTTTCCTCCAGGGCATCTGTTCTCTTGACCTAAGCCTCAGCTGCCCTTACTTCCTAGCATCCCCAAAGCAGGGTCGGGACGACGTGGGACAAGAAGGACCCAGGGCAAGCGGTGAGTTGTGTGCTATCCTGGCATCGAGATGGGCCTGGCCAAAGTGCCTAATGCTAAACTATAAGTTAAGAGCTTGATCATGGACAACTGCTGTCATGATCCAAACAGTGATACTAGATTCGGACCCCGCTAGGGTGAGGAATGATTAATCTGGCCTGAGTGCTGTGGTCTGAGCCTGTGGCAAGATGTTGCCAGGAGAGCTGCCTTGCAAGCCTCAATGTATCCCTTGCTATGTCCATAAAAAATAACTAGTATTAAGACGTTAATAAGTTCCTGGACTAAGGAAAAGAAAAAAAAACCTTAAGAGTGAGGAAAGGCTTTGGAATGCCCTGCCCTCAGGAAGGGCTTTCTTATGTTGATTTTGCTACCTGGCTGATTGGAGCCTAGAAGGCAAGGGAGGAGAGAGATGAGAGGGAGAGGCAGCAGTTGATCCAGAGAGAGGCCAGAGCTGGGAGTGCTGGAGATGAGAAAGATGGAAGATTGAATAAACGGTAACTAATCAGCAACCAGCTTGGTCCTCGTTCTTCCTTCGCCTGTCCCTGTCCACCGGCCACCCCGATCCAGTCCACACACTGCGGTTCCAGGGCACCGAACGTGGGGGGTGAGACAGAGCCGCCCAGAGAGCCCGCAAGTGCACTCGCCCCTTGGCGAGCCTTAGTTTTTTACAGTTAGTTTCTTTCCTTCAGACCTGTATCTTTGAATAACTGAACATTCTGTTCTGTTTTTGTTTGTTTGTTTGTTTGTTTGTTTTGAGAAGAAACAGACTTTTGGTCAAATTTTGTTCTCAGGTTTTACATATCTCTTAATGTAATGATTTACCCTGTCCTGATAGAAACAGGGGAGGAACACATGCCCTGGATGTGTCAGCTGAAATATCCTACACCTTGTTTCCACAGAGGAGTTAAAATAAATGCAGGCTCAGTTATATGCTGATTCATGACACAGATACCTAGATGACCATGTTCTGTATCAGCAATATAATTTTCACTTGCAGCAAAAGAAACATGAGCTCAAATATAATTTAATGTGTTGTTGTTGTTGTTGTTGCAGCCATTTCTCTAACCTTCCAGAAACCTCTAATACCTCTTTCCTGTAAGCATGCTATTTTTGAGCAAAGCCAATCTCTTAAAATAGAATATTAAAGACATCTAATGGACTCTGTTCTAAAATCCATCCCTTGTTGACCCACCAAAATTTCAGTATTACAAAGTCAAGTAGAGCAACAGCCTTGCACATTTGTTTTATTCCTACAATATCCTCACAATATTTTGCACTTGTGCTAATTATTTTTTAATACATTTTCTCTCACTTTTTTTGTTTTGTTTTGTTTTGGGGCCACATCTGCATGTTCTTGGGGTTACTCTTAGCTCTGCACTCAGGAATCACTTCTGTTGGGTTTAGGGAACCATATGTGATGCAGGAAATCAAACCCTGGTCGATCTCATGCAAAGTAAATGCCCTACCAACTATATTTTTCACTCTGGCCAATAAAAATTTTTTACAAAATATTTTAACATATTTATTTAAATGGCAATGTCTAGTTGCTACTACAGACAAATTAATGGCTATAGAAAAGAAAAAGAGTGTATTTAAATATATCAAAAAGATACAAATGTATGGTGGACTGTAGAATTCAACTTTCAGTGTGAGCTTAATACACTATATACACATGTTGACTTTCAATGATACACAGTTGAAAGTTACATAATGTTACCGGCAATGTCACCTCAATTAAAATATAGACACAATACAATAAGGCATAGATAAGCTACATGTTGCTAAATATAAGAATAGGATAGTAATTGAAATAGATCATACATAACTATGTATGTAAAACTCAAATCAATTTACAAATAATTAAACTAAAACATAACTAGTGGTGTTCTATTCCAGATATTATGAATAAAGGACACAATGATAAATAGAGATAATTCCTATCTTTATGCAGAGTGTTGGAGAAAGAAAGATCACTATAATCTGAAGTGAGATTGTCTATAATAAAGTTAAGTCCAAGGTAATTTAAAGGTAGAAAAAAAAGACGATTCAACTTTGCAAGCCAATGTCAAGAAAAGTGTGTCAGAGAAGGTCATGTGCAAGTATGCCAGGCATTAGGTGAATGAAATAAAAAGGCAATGTAAGGATATCTTCAACTGAAAGACAACATGCGTGACCTTTCCAAATTATAGAAAAGGCATGGCAGAAGAGGAAGTTAATGTTACCTCATGACAGGGCTTAATTTTATTTTAATCTAAAACACAGAATTAAAAAGTGATAGGAAGGGTTGAAGTTGGATTTGCTCTTCATTTTGTAAATAATGGGTGAAAAGGTTGTAATTTCCCAAGTAAATATCCCCGCAATACAAGGAATGCAACAGAGAGAAGTAAAGTACTATCAGCATTTTCATCACTGTAAACAATATTCTGATATTGTTTGTGAATAATGTACATCTACAATGTATATGATATAATGATTTAGTATTAGTTGAATTTAAAAGAAACCACATACTAAGTTACTAATTAAATATATTTTTCAAATATAAGGAAACATATAAGTGGAGGTCTTTGGAGAATAAGACAGAGGAGCACATTGTCCTAAGAACGATAGATATTAAACTCACTTTTCCTCTTAGTCCAAGCAACATTGTTCAAAAGGTGAATTATACTGCATGTTAGTTGGGGCTACGAGGATTGTTCAGTCTTCATTGTTCTGTGATTATAGAGAGAAACTTCGATGATTGATCTTCTTTGAAACTGATTTTGTTCTTAGTAGCTGATTCTTTTCAACATTTTCAAATATTATTCATAGCCCCAGGAAATAATTTTTACAGGGACAGTATTGTGTCTCTGTATTATTTGTATGATTACAAGTAAGTTACCCTCTTTTCAAAAACTTAATTTTAAAATCTCTAAAAGGAGAACAGTAAAAGCTTTAAAAGGTTATTTTGAAGATTCATTGATATAATCTGTATAAAAATATATTGCCTGGGGCTGGAGCAATAGCACAGTGGGTAGGGTGTTTGCCTCTCATGTGGCCGACCTGGGTTCGATTCCCAGCATCCCATATGGTCCTTTGAGCACCACCAGGAGTAATTCCTGAGTGCAGAACCAGAAGTAACTCCTGTGCATCGCCAGGTGTGACCCAAAAAGCAATATATATATATATATATATATATATATATATATATGTATATATATATATATATATATATTGCCTGTGGTTTAATGCATGGCATAGGTACTCAGTATTTGTTAGTTTTTTTTTATTTCATTTGCTATGTAATAGTAAAAAAGAAGGTCAATGTTTGTTTGATTATGATGTTGATCCAAAAAAAAGTAATCATCACATGGTTTCATGGATGCAATGTAATAAAAGAAATTGAATGGACTTCACACCATTTTTGATAATAGTGTAAAAAAATCATATGTTTAAGTATTCTCTATATTTGATGTTAGACTAACCTGTTCTCTGCTTTTGTGTGATAAAGTGATTAAAATGAAAGTGAGCTCAGAGCATTATCAGTTCTCCAATAGCATTGATTCAGATCATAATTATACCAGATAAAGACACTAGTAATATATTAATTAGCATGTGCCAGAGATACTGTGTTAGGAATTATGGGTAATATGCAGTATAATTGGCATCTGTGATAAGAAAGTTGACCAGTTTCTGCTGAACCAGTAAGATTCCATTTTGGTTGACCTTGACAGATAAAGCTTCAAGCAATTTGGAAGAAAAATAGTTTGTAAAGATTCTATGATAATTACAGTTAATTTTTATTAACTTTAAACTATGATTAAAGTTTAGATGATGGCAAAGAGTTGCAGGTGCAATAAAGTAGAAGGTAAAATCTATTCCTCAGATATGTTTTATGTTAGGGTCATGATGAGAGGAGATCAGGCGCGTTCAGAGTGGTATGGCCATATGTCACGGGGCATAATGGGCAGGGCATTTGCCTTCCACGAGGCCAACCTGGGTTTGATATCTTCATCCCTCTTGAAGAGCCGAACAAGCTACTGAAAGTATCCACCCCACAAGGCAGAGCTTGGCAAGCTACCCGTGGCGTATTCGATATGCCAAAAACAGTAACAACAAGTCTCACAAGAGAGATGTTATTGGGCACGCCTGAGCAAATCAAATAAAAACAGAATGACGGTGCTACAGTGCTATAGGGTCATGATGTTGAGCTTTTATTTATTAAATATGTGTCAGAAATTGTGCTAAATGCATGCAAGCTAAGTATGCATTATTTCAGTGAAGGTTTCCAACAATATTTTAATATATGTAGATATTATGCCCTTTTAGATACTAAGAAAACAAACTGAGCATAGTGAAATACATGTTGAAGTTTACAATTCCAGCTAAAAATTAGACAGTTAGTGTCTGAAATACCAGTATAGAAGATAAGATACTTGCCTTTCATGGGGACAGCCTCATTTTGAATCCTGGGACCACACTGGGTTCTCTGAAGGAGTCAGGACAGATCCCTGATTTAAGAGTTAGCAGTATGCCCTGGGTACAGCTGGATGTGGCCCTAAAGTAAAAGAAAACAAATAAGCCTAGATAGTTAAATACTTGGTATATTTATAGTTAATATTCAGAGAATGATTATGGTCTTTTTTGTCAGATCATAAGAAATACATTAATTTGAAACTTTGCTGGTTATGTAGAAATTATGAAAGCAAATATATGTGAAGGTTTCTTGTTGTTTTGTTTTTAAGCCACACTCAGAGTTGCCAGGGCTTACTCCTAGATTTGTGCTAAGGGATCACTCCTGGTCGGGTCAAGGGAATCATACAGAGTGCCAGGGAATGAACCCTGATTGGCTGCATGCAAGGAAAACATCCTTCCTACAGCACTCTTTCCCTGCCCCAATGAATATTTAAAAATTTTTTAGTATAGAAAACAAGAAACTTTGGTACATCTATACAATGGAATACTATGCAGCTGTTAGAAAAAATGAGGTCATGAAGTTTGCATATAAGTGGATCAGCCTGGAAAGTATCATGCTAAGTGAAATGAGTCAGAAAGAGAGAGACAGACATAAAAAGACTGCACTCATCTGTGGAATATAGAATAATAGACTAGGAGACTAACACCCAAGAACAGTATAAATTTGTACCAGGAAGTTGACTCCATGACTTGGAGGCTGATCTCTCATTCTGGGCAACTCAGAAGGGAATACCAAGTAAAATGTGGTTGGAGGTCATGCGGGGGAAGGGTGATGCGTGCCGAATATAGACTAGAGACTGAACGCAATGGCCACACAACACCTTTATTGCAAACCACAACACGTAATCAGAGAGAGAGAACAAAAGGGAATACCCTGCCATAGTGGCAGTGTGTGTGTGTGGGGAGACGGGACTGGGGTGGGTGGGAGGGATGCTGGGTTTGCTGGTGGTAGAGAATGGGCACTGGTGAAGGGATGGGTTCTCGAACTTTGTATGGGGAAAACATGAGCACAAAAATGTATAAATCTGTAACTGTACACTCACAGTGATTCACTAATAAAAACAAATAAATTATAAAAAAAACATAGTAAGGGAACAACAAGCAGTCAAAGTCATTAGAACTGAAGATTTGGTTTATAGAACTGAGCTTATGTGGGGGACAGTAATAGCAGGGGTCCTTGGGACACTGGTGGAGGGAAGCAAGCTGTGGTGATAGTACAGTGTTGAAATTATATATGCATGAAAAGTATAGCTAACAATATTATGAATCTCAGCACCTCAATAAAAAATGGTTTAAAATAAAAAAAGAAAACATATCTAATATATTCCATCATATCAAAAATAGTGTTATCATGCAAGAAGATTAATTTGGCTGATAAAATCAATGACACAATCTTCATTAGAAACAAGCAGTGAGTAAAGTAAAAGTGTGTGTGTGTGTGGGGGAGAGTAGCTCATGATTTAAGTACTATTCAAATTGATGGAATTGACAGATACAATACAAAAAGTATGAATTTCCCCCCTCACACTCCCCCACCCACACCAATTTACTGGTTGGAACATGCTTTTTCCACTTTACTAACATTTTCCAAAAAAATAACATTGTTTTGATTATTTCCGGGTAGTGTCTGAATGTTCTTACAAATCTGAGTTTTCAGCACAGTCAGATGTGGCCCAAATACAAAAACACAGAAAAAAATTATTTTCTTTGAGTTTATACATTGCCTTTTAAGAAGCAGAATGTAGAAAGGGATTCGGAGATATTCAATGTCCATACATTCATTCACAGTGTTATCTATGGGTTAAAGATGGAGAGAAAAATGTGAGAAAGAAACAGTATCCATTCTCTAAGAGCAGAAAGACCCTTATAAGAAAGTGGGATGCTCAGCTCTAAAGTCACCAAGTAATACATCCTGTCAACAGCATGCACAGGCATTGAAACAAATTATTTTCTCAGATTTCTAATGAGAGCTCAATGTAACTAATGTGTTAACTCCAGCTTTAGGATACCTAAATTGACAACAGTTCATTCATTTGGCCTCTAACCTACAGAAATAGATTATGAGTGCTGTTTTAAATTGCTAAATTTGTGGCTGTGTTATATAGCAATGAAAAACGAATGCATTTCTTCTTCATGTTCAAGCACAATTCTAAATAAATTTATGACATCAAGTAAAAAAATCACATAGTGCTCAACTGATATAAAGTCAAAATATTATATTCTAAAAATATTCAGAAAAATTTTCACAGATCTTGATTAATTGAACTCTAATTAAAAGTTATACTATACAAAAGGTGGAAATACATTCTATTTTAAGAGAATTTTTTTGAGTAATGAAATACTAAAATCTCTTGAAAAGCAGGTGGTCCTACATTCACATAAGTAGTAAATACTCTTAAAGGCAAGACCGTGTGACTCTCTTGAAAATGGTTTGACTGTTAAGACTTTGCATCTTTAAGAAACTACCTAGTTTTAATGCTCCCTATTTCAAACCGCGAAAAAATAGGTCCCTGTTTCAGGTTGTTCTAACAAGAGCAATGATTTTGAAACTGTAGATGAAAT
The DNA here is from genome assembly GCF_027595985.1 of Sorex araneus. Taxonomy (NCBI): domain Eukaryota; kingdom Metazoa; phylum Chordata; class Mammalia; order Eulipotyphla; family Soricidae; genus Sorex; species Sorex araneus. The sequence goes on from NC_073313.1 coordinate 184,628,648, forward strand.
AAAGAAACTTTATAAAGAAAAGCTATAAATGGAGCTAAACCCTACCTCCAAGTTTGGTGGGCATTTGTGTGGCAAACATTAAAATCCTGTAAAAACTTATATCTCAACAGAGAAATGCTTTACTCAAGTAAGGTATTTAAAAGTAGGTTGCTACTTTCTTCCCGAATACCACTCTCAAAAGTGTGGTGAGAGTTCTTATAATCCACTCGACTTTTTTATTGGTTTATTTTGAAGTGTGAAAGCATCAATCCCACAAAGTTACACAGCACAAAAATGGCAAGAATGCTATGTGGCCAGGTAAATCAGCATTATGCTTAGAAAGCAGAGTGGCTATAAAAGTCAGGCTAACTCAATCTTCAGTTTTTGCCAGAAAAAGGCAAAAACTAAAAAAAAACCATTGTGGTTGAACAATGAATCCATATAGCCTAACTACAGATCTATGAAAATTCTTAAGCTGCTCAAAAACTCTACCACATATTACAGAAATGCAAGCAAAACAATTATGAGTTTTCACCTCATACCAGTGAGATGGGCACACATTGAAATGAACGAAAATAGGTAGTGTTGGTATGGATGTGGGGGGAAAGGAATCCTTACCCACTACTGTTGGGAATGCCAGTTGGTCCAGACTTTTGGGAAAACAATATGGACACATATCAAAAAAAGTAGGAATTGAATTTCTATACGATTCAACAATTCCACTTCTTGGTATCTACCCCAAGAGTCCAAAAATTTCTGGAAAGACATTTGTGGTCCTATGATCATTTACACTATTTGTAATAGCTAAAGTCTGAAAACAACCTAAGTGTCTCAGAGTAAATGAAAGAATAAAAAACTGTTCTGTATACAAGTGAAATACTACTAAACTCTAAGAAAAAATTAAGTCATTAAATTTGTTACTATGTAGACAAATCTAGCCAGTATCATGCTGAATAAAGAGATTCAGGGGCTGGAGCAATAGCACAGTGGGTAGGGTGTTTGCCTTGCAAGCGGGCGACCCGGGTTCGATTCCCAGCATCCCATATGGTCCCCTGAGCACCGCCAGGGGTGATTCCTGAGTGCAGAGCCAGGAGTAACCCCTGTGCATTGCCAGGTGTAACCTAAAAAGCAAAAAAAAAAAAAAAAGAGATTCAATCCTCAGCTTCACCATCAAAAATATTCCCTGTAATACAATTTATACATTTATACATCTACACTCATAAACGCTTCTAGTTTTAATGACAAGATCTTGTTAGATATTTGGTACAGGATAGAAGTGCAACAATAATTTTTAAATGAATATATTTTCTTATGTATTCTTCTTTACACACACACACACACACACACACACACACACACACACATATATATATATATATATATATATATATACTTTGAAAAGCCATATTGAATCTAGTATGGATCCAACCCAAAATTAAGTACATCTGGAAATGCCTTTCAGACCAACTCTTTAACTCACTCAGGCAAAAATAAGCAGTATGAATGAGAAATATTTATTAAATGCAGTATTCCTAGTCTTCCTAATGCATGGATGATGTTTGTATCAAAGCAATGTTAGATAAATTACATTTTCAATAAGTCAACTAAGAGAAAGACCTCCTAAAAGTTTATTTTTGTATGGGAGCTTGGAAAGTTTCCATACACCATGTAACAAAATTATTAAATAGCAAAGCCATTCAGTGGTAATGAACAACTGCAAAGCTAGAAATCTATATGAAGAAATATACATGTAGAGCCATTTTCCCACTGTGGACAGTCATTGGGCATTGTTCTATTTTTCTTCTATACAATCAGGATAGCACAGCAGGTAGGTGTTTACCTTGCACTCCACCAACCCAGCTTTGATTTTTCCATATCTCTCAGAGGGCCCAGCAAGCTACCGAGAGTATCCTGCCAGCATGGCAGAGCTTGGCATGCTACCTGTGGCATATTTGATATGCCAAAAACAGTAACAATAAGTCTCACAATGGAGATGTTACTGGTGGTCGCTCAAGCAAATCAATGAACAACAGGACGACAGTGCTACAGTGCTACAACCAGGATGAAAAATAGCCACATTTTGATGGATGTCATTAGTCAACAAGGCCTGGGAAAAGAGCTATGGGGATGACTGCTCTCTTGGGCTGCTAATAAAATATCTGTGCCCCAAAGTGATATACCAACTCTGCACTCCTTGGCCAGTGCTAGTTGTATGGCCACACTCTAAGAATTCAGGACATTTAGTCAATATCATGTACTGGGCATGTGCTGGTTAATATCAGTAATAATTTTCACCTAGTAGAAGCAAGAATGGATGCCCAATTATAGTATAATGTAAGACCCAGGTCTAGTCACTGGACAGAGAATCAAATTACAACATATTTTCACAATCAAAGCTCTAGTTTTGTTCAATTCTCATCTATATCTAGATATGTGGCAATAGTAGAAGGGGGTGGGAATAAAATTTTAATGAACCTTAACACAAAACTGTCTCAGGTATATAGTTTCCGTTCCATGCTTCCTTTTCTAATTCTACCCTTTGGGAAAGAGGAAATTGTATCTATTTCTCAACTGAATTATTACCAGTTATATCATATCCAAGGTTCCATATATCTAATTTTACTTTTGCATTCTTCTTCTGAAACAGTAAGCAAACTTCCATAAACTCTATAATACTGGAAACATGCATCTACCTTATGCCAAAGACATCTTCTCTCCATCAGAAGTTGTGTGTGGGGAGGGGGAGGGAGGGAGCTGGAGGATTCTTGAAGCCTTAACTATTGCACAAGGTAATGTAATTTACCAAAATCAGAAAGTTTCCAAGACCTTTCCATTTCAAGACCAGTTTGTTCACTTTTCAGGAAATATATGTACAAATGACTCTAAAGACATTTTCAAACTTGAAGTTTTCATTTCATAAAACCTGTAAGAGTGAGCAATTGTGAACTGAACAGTGAAGACAGAGACGGCATTCTAACTTTTATAGACTTTTATGGTCACTAGAAATAAGAATACTATAACTGGAAGTTTCAATTTAATTCATCTTTTAAAAATTTTATAATTACACCATGATTTCCTAAGTTGCTCATAACAGAGTTGTTTCAAGCAGTCAATGTCCAACACCAATCTTGCCACCTGTGTGACCTTCCCTACGCCAATGTCTCCAGTTTCCCACACACCAGCCAAGCCTGACCCTTTAGCAAGAACTAAGTAATTTACTTCATACTTCTTATTACAACACAAAATAGAGTGGACTTACCAAAAAACCGATCAATAAAAGTCAATTTGTGATAGTTACATTTCAAAATGGTGTTGCTAAAATTATTGAGGATTTATGGGGCTGGCTGAAGCTAATGGTAATCTGAAGTTTTTAAGTATTTATGCATCTCTGGAAAAATAAAATTGGAATTTTGACCAATTTCATTAGTCTCGGTAAAATGGACAGTGTTTGTTATCAGCTAATTATTGTGATTCTAGGCATAAATACTAATGTATTGTGTTCAATATATAATTTATTAAGTATACTGAAAAGTAACAAAATACTTGAAATATATATAATATCTTCCGAAAAGCTATAACCATGTGGTTTTTTTTTTCATCAGATCAAGAGTCTATGCACTCAAGGATCACTTCTAGCAGGGCACAAGAAACTACTTGAGGTGCTGGGCGCCCAACACCTTTGCATTGGTCACATGCAAAGCAAAGACTCAACCCATTCTACTGTCTTTCCAGCCCCGAGTTTCAAATTTTTAAGATCAGGGTCCAGAAAGATTGTATAGCAGGCAGGGAGCATTTCTTGAACGTTGCGACCTGGGTTCAAATGCCAGAATCCCGTATGGCCTCCTGTGCACCCTCAGGAGTGATGCTTGATTTCAGGGCCAGAAGTAAACCTTGAGCACTGAGAGATGTGTCCCCAAACAAACAAACAAC